>NC_056728.1:1658539764-1658599813 GCF_019279795.1 Protopterus annectens | reverse complement strand
GTTTAGAGTTAGGTTGCAGGAACATATTAGAGATATAAAGAAGGGGAGATTAAAAAGTCCTATAGCATCTCATTTTGGGGAAAAACATAATAGTGATGCTAATTTATTACAAGCTACAATTCTGGAAGAAGTGTTTATTAGGAAAGGGGATGAAAGACTAATTAAAAATATTTTATTGTATAAGGAAACTGTATTTATATTGAAATTTGATACACTAATAGCAAGAGGCTTAAACAGAGAAGTTAATTGGAGAAGTTTGCTTTAAAATTTTAAAATGCATGTTTAATTGATTGATTATTTAATTAAATGATTGTTTGGTGATGTATAAATAGGGGAATGTGTTTTTTGGTAATTTTGTACTCTTTGAAGGCTGTAGTGGGTGAGACACTAAGAGAAGGCAAGTAATACATTTTATTGTGGAACTGAACCCATTGTCGTTTTTGGAATATTTTTCTGGTTCTGTTGGTTGTATATCCCACTATCCTCTGTGATGCTGTTTGTCAAACACAGACATGAAGTCCTGCTCATAGTGAATGAAAAGGGCCAACACTCACATGATGTTCTTAGTTATAGGAGTGTGTTTCCATGCAACTGGCTATGGCAATGATACCACAGCTGTTTCACATGCAATCAGCTAGTGGAGGACTGTAATTCATGCACAGGCCATCAGCTGATCATGAGCATCACTTACAAAACACAAGCTGCTGTCTAAGCAAAGCAGTTGTACTTTTCCACATCCACCAGAGAGGGAGTGAGAGAGACAGACAGAGACAAAGTAAGAAAAGAAGGGGGTAGGAGAATAAGAGCTAAGCATGTTTGTGTTACACACTTGCCAGTACTGAGTTTCAAATCCTTGCCTATTAATTGCTATTACATTTTTATGCAGTTATTTCATGTGCCACAGAGCTTACATGTTGGAGAGTTGTTCAAAGTATCTTTGAAGGTGAGTGACATCAGCAACAGTGATAAAGGAGGGATAAGGTAAGTGTAGTACATGTGCCTGTCCACAAAAGCAGGTGTTAAGGAAGACACAACCACACTCTCTCAGGGACTCACACACATTATCACATTTGGCAGGGTCAGGATTAGAATTCCTAACTAACGAGTTTGCTACACTACAGTATTACACAGGTATCACATGTGCAACAGAGGTTATCAGGCTGCTATATGGGCAAAGGGTATGTCAAGGTGACTGACATCAAAAGGCATGCTACGGTAGGGCAATGAGAGGTGTAGTGAGTGTGAATGCCTTCCAAATCATTCATCTCCACACACACACACACACACACACACACACACACACACACACACACACACACACACACACACACACACACATACACACACACACACACACACATTTGCTACTGACATACATGGGTTAATTGCTTCACAGGTGTGTAGTAGTTGACTGTGCCATCAGGCTGCACAAGGCTTGGCAAAGGGTATACCTTGGCATCAGGCTACATGACAATGGTCTGCAATGTGGCTCAGGAGTATAGTCCCTGGATTGGCCCACACAGGTGGGTATTTGTATTCACCATCCACTCATCTGGGTTACTATTGTGAGTGGCCAGTGCTATGCAATGCTTGCCATGTATGTGTTCCATATTCCATAACATGGACAGTGTCTGGGTTGTGCACATGTCCCACATGCATGTTCTGTGACATGTGGAAGAGTACCTGGAGTGTCTGTGGCATGTTGTGTGGACAGATTGTTATCATCTGATGTGGCATTCCTGACCTCATGTGGTGAGAACTGGCTATGGAATCTGTGGTTATTCCTGCACCTACATTGACAGCATGATACAGGTATTCATGTGTGTTAGTGGCATCTGTCCATACAGGGCATGTGTATAAGGTATGGTATTTCCTTTGTGGGTTACATTTGCAGACTCTACAGTTGTTGAAGTCGTCCAGTGGGGAACATAGCAAAGGACCACTGTAAGCAATTATTTGCCTAGTGTAGGGATGGAACAGGGTGTCATGTCCACTGTAGTCCACTGCAATCCACTGCAATCACACTGTGGTTACTATCTGTGGGCAATATGCAGAGAGCTACCAATATAGTGGTTGTTGCCTAGCCAAGTGAGACATGGGTGGAGAGTGTTCTGTGAGTAATACACGGGTTGCCTATATTGTTCACCAATCCATAATGTGACATGTAGGGGTATGGATTGTCTAAAGCAGCCTCTCTGCTGTTTGACATCTGTTGTCCTTGTAAGATGGACATTGTGACATATAGTAGGTCCTCAATATAAGAAATTTGCAAAACCCGCACCACGAGCGCTGTTATTACACAATCACAGCTACCTCCACATAGGATACTGATGACACACACACACACACACACACACACACACACACACACACACACACACACACACACACACACACACACATACTTGACAGTACTGAGATTCAGACCCCTTCCTAGCTATGTATTGCTACTATAGGGCACCGTATTTATTGCATACACCATGGAGCATATAGGGCTAGCCCTTCTCCAAAGGTGAATGACATCATCAGGCTTGCCAAAGTAGGGCAATGGAAAGTGTAGTGACTGTGAATGGCCTCAAAAGCATTGATCCCTACACACACACACACACACACACACACACACACACACACACACACACGCACACACACGCACACACACGCACACACACGCACACACACACACACACACACACACACACACACACACACACACAGAGTCTCACAGTTGCCATGTCTGGGATTAGAAGTCCTATCTAACTAGTACATCACACTATAGCATTGTGCAGTTACAGCATGCACCACAGAGCTTATAGGGCTAGCCTTTCTCCAAAGGTGTATTTCAAGGTGAATGACATCAGCAGGCTTGCCAAAGTAGGGCAATGGAAAGTGTAGTGACTGTGGCTGGCCTCAAAAGCATTGATCCCTACACAGACACACAGAGACACACACAGAGTCTCACAGTTGCTATGTCTGAGATTTAAACTCCTACCTAACTAGTACATCATACTTTAGCATTACGCAGTTATAGCACGCGCCACAGAACTTATAGGGTTAGCCCTTCTCCAAAGGTGTATTTCAAGGTGAGGTGAATAACATCAGCAGACTTGCCAAAGTGGGGCAATGGAAAGTGTAGTGACTGTGACTGGCCTCAAAAGCATTGACTCTACACGTACAGATACAAAACCTCACAGTTGCCATGTCTGTGATTAGAACTCCTACCCGACTAGTACATCACACTATAGCATCACACGGTTTTAGCATGTCCCACATAACTTATAAGGCTAGCCTTTCTCCAAAGGTGTATTTCAAGATGAATGACATCAGCAGGCTCGCCAAAGTGGGGTAATGGAAAGCGTAGTGGCTGTGACTGGCCACAAAAGCATTGATCCTCACACACACACACACACACACACACACACACACACACACACACACACACACACACACACACACACACACAGAGTCTCACAGTTGCCACGTCTAAGAGTAGAACTCTTACCTAACTAGTACATCACACTATAGCATTACACAGTTATAGCATGCACCACGGAGCTTACAGGGCTAGCCCTTCTCCAAAGGTGTATTTCAGTGTGAATGACATCAGCAGGCTTGTCAAAGTGGGGCAATGGAAAGTGTAGTGACTGTGATTGGCCTCAAAAGCATTGATCCCTATACACATACCAAACAAGCACACACACAAAGTCTCACAGGTGCCATGGCTGGGATTAGAACTCCTATCTCATTTGTACATCACACTATGGCACTACACAGTTATAGCATGTGCCATGGAGTTTATAAGGTTAGCCCTTCCCCAAAGGTGTATTTCAAGGTGAATGACAGCAGCAGGCTAGCTGAAGTAGGGCAATGTGGAGTGCAGTGTGTGTGAATGGGCCATAAACCATTTGTCTGGAACACACACACAACACTCAGTCACACACATGTTTACATTTGACAGGACCATGTATACAACTGCTAGATGAATAATGACTTATACTGTCACATTACAAAGTTATCACAAGCACCACAGGCACTATAGTGCTGAGGGCTACCAGAAGCAAATGTCTATAGTGATAGACATTTACACATCATGTGCTATTGGCCAATTGGATGTGTGCTGGGTGAGATAGGCTTCATGATGGGAAGCTCTTTGTCACTGTCACTATTTTCCCCACATCTATGTATGTGTATGTTTGATTTATTATAGTTTGTTGTCCTTGAATATATCTGTGTATTCCTATCCAATGTGTGTGCAAAGCATGACTGGTGTGCAATGTAGAGTGTCTGCACAGACATCTGCTACTGACAGATATGTATAGTCCACTGTTGTTGCCAGACATGGGCTTTATTTTAAGTGTGGGAGGATGCCCAGTATGGCCTTTCAGTATTTTGTTGTCAGACATGGGCTTCATTTCTCTAAGTTTGGGAGCATGCCCAGTATGACCTTCTGTATTGAATGTGTGACTTCATTCCAGGTAGGTTGTACTCCAGTGCAAGCATTTGTGTTCTACACCTACAGCTAGCAACCAGTTTCGGAAGGATATCTGTAGATCGGTTGGCAATATGTGGTCACAATGGGCAACAGATAGTGGAATACTGTAACTAATTGTGTCTGTGCTGCTTCTGCTACATGGTTTTGGCATTAGCAGAGATATTCAGACGTATGTATTGTTTTACACTGTGATGTTTTATGTCATCAACTACTGACAGGTATACATATTTGCTCACAGTAATTTCCTGGGGAAAACAAGATGAATAAAGCTGTGTCCAGTATTGTGGTCTGCAGCCTACATATCCTTGCATGGACATGGTGGACATGCTACTTGGATTTGTTGACATGGCCTTGCATTTGTGTTCTGTGGACTGTGTTATGTCGCTATTTCGGAGTCCATGAGATAACATACATTGGCAGTACGGGAGAGACACAGGCATTTGACAGAGGACTGTAGGGTATTTGGTAGTGATGTAGGCCATCTATAGCAGACCAGTGCATTGTGTCACTCTTATAGTCCTAGGTTGCAAGCCGCTTTATTCCCCTGGGGGTGACAGGGTAGGGGTGCAAGGTGTTAATGGCAATAGTTTCTGTCCATATTGATCCATTGGTGTGGATACTGACAGGGTGCTGCTTACAGCTAGGGACACACCTGCATGGGACACCTCTTCAGCATGCTGCACTCTGTGGCTATTCCCATGCAGAGGTGGGGGTCATATTGCATTCATTCCTAATAGCAGGGATATGACCTGTGAGGTACCTGTGGCCGATGGTGGGGTGAGCTGAGTGCATGTGTGCTATGGAAGCTACTTGCAGCTGACTCACGGATATACATGGGGCATTCCACTTATGCTGGCTTTTGCAGGGACATCAGCAGTTTCTCAGTACGTCATACCTGTGCCTTTTGTCATCTGCAAGAGTTTGGCCAGATTACATCAGTATTCCATACTACACAGCCAACTAATTTGCTGCTAACTTGTATGTACAAATCCAAATGTGTGTCCCTTTCACAGTGACAGTTTATACGCTCTGTCTAGGGTACTTCTACCTGTGTACTGTTTGTATGTCTGGGCCCACATTAATGCCATGTCCATCTTTCAGATGGTGACAGATATTACATCCGAACATTTAGTATGGATTACTGCTGGAATGTGTCTTGCTAGTATGGATTGTGTTTGGCACTGCAGTTGGGAGAACTTGGCACTGTTATCAACAGTACTGGCCAATGATCACCAGGTCACAACTCTCCATGTGTACATGCTGACTACTTTCACACAATATACAACACACAACAATCAAACACACAGAGCCCTGCATATTGTACACATGCAACCATCTATCCTGCTACTTTGGCCAGCTCAGGTAATCTGTGCTCCACTGTTATTATACCCACACATACATGTTACTACATTTCTACATAGGATTATGGGGGGGCACACCTAACAACTGTAAACATTCTTAGGTTTTATTGACCTACATTTCAGTTTCAAACTTCTTACCCTTCAGAACTAACATCCCACTGCCTGACCTGTTGTAATCTGTCTGTGTAGGTCTGGAGGGGGTCTGTTCTCCATAGCCATCAATCAGAGGCCTTAGCAAAGCCTTTCTTTGTGTTTGTCTACACCTGTTCTGCTGGCTGAGACTGTTGTTGGGTATGTGAGCCTCACTGACATGCATGCATGTGTCCTATGGACACGCATTTGGCCCACCACATGTCCTGCAGTGGGTTTTGTCACCTTGTCTAGTACTGCCTACAATGTTGGCACCAGTATTTGTTATAGATTTCATGCTGCCAATATAGGTGTCTACTATATGCTGCCATCCCATTCAGCCACCCAATTCCCTTACATGCTCACATCCATACCATAGATACAGGTAGCAGAACATACTACTACATTCAGCAGTTGATAGTGAGAGTGACTTACCTTGTGGCTGTGCCTGTATTGAGGATGGTGCTTGAGGACTGACTGTCGGATGCACATAGTACATTCCCGATACATAGTTAAGCACAGATAGTGTCATGTTTGGCATCCCTTTTACTGTATGTGTGAGCGAGTCAGAAAGAGGTGTCATTCCCTGGGTTCCTACCATGTCAGTGTATGTGCTATGTGTTGCCTCTTTGCCAAGGCCTGGGCATACTGGTCATGTCTCCTTCTGCCTACAGGGGCAGGCTCAGGTTGTTCCTCCTCTGAGCCACACTGTGCCTGTGCTGGCCTTGGCAATGGTGAGAGTGCTGTGTGGCCCTGCCTCATGCTGCTGCAGCTGTTTCTGCAGGATCATATTATGTAGCATGGCACATACAATGACAATTTGGGTACATGTAGCTGGTGAGTACTGCAAGGCTCCATTGGATATGTTCAGGCCCTGGAACCATGACTTGAGCATCCCAAACACATGCTCTATTATGATTCTGTTTTGTGCATTTGTCTCATTATGGAGTTCTTGTTCGGGTGTGTGTGCATTTCTGATAGGTGTCATCAGCCACAGCTCCAGTGTGTAACCAGCATCCCCCACTAGGTGGCCATATGGGATATCCCCATTGGCAAATCTCTGGTATAGCTGTGTCATATGCCAGATGTGGGAGCTGTGATAGCTTCCAGGGCTGCCAGCATACACATCCATGATAATGCTCTGGGCATCGCATATGAACTGGCAGTTGAAGGAGTGGAAGCCCTTGCGGTTTATGTAGACTCTACCCCACTCACCAGGTGGTGCTTTGATGTGCATGTGCGTGCAGTCTACATCATCCACTACCTCAGGGTATTCTGCTATTTGGTGGAAGAGGAGCATAGTGCTGGTCAATGCCTCACAGGTGTTGAGGAAATATATGTGCTCACAAGCACGTGCTGAAATGGCATCCAGGGACTGGTGGAGTACCCTGGATGCTGATGCCTGTGAGATCCCCAATGATATCCTCAGTTGGCCTTTGGAAAGTACCTGTGGCTAGTATTCTTAAGCCTACACATGCCTTGGTATCTACTGGGATAGGTTCCCCTCTGTTGGTTCTTTGTGTGAGGCGTAGCCGGCACAGCTCAACAATTTGCTGTATGATGTCCCTGTCCACCCTATAGCACTGCACTATCTCCAGCTCATGTAGCCCCTGATAGGTTACTCTGGGTCTGTACACTCTTCTCCTTCTCCTCACTGTGGGTTTGTCATCAGCATTGTCATCCTCATCACCATCAGCCTCTTCCACATATTGATTTATGAGAGCAAAAGCAGCCCCTATCATTTTGTTGCTTTTGTTAGGTAAAATTTCCCTGTTTGTGTACACCGGTGGTGTAGAGTTTGTGGGAAAAACCAGAGGGAAAGGTGTTTGCATAGTTTATAGTAGTGTGCTGGGCTGGGTTGATGCCTGTGTAATTGGCTGATTTTGATACATTTCACCTGCCAGCTATGCTAGTTCTTCTTGATTACCTTCCTACTGCTGTTTTCCCTTCCCATTGCCTTCCTGTTTAAGACCTGAGGCACGCCGCACAAACACAATGCTTAGATGGAAACAGAGCTGCTTTTTTCCTGGTTTAATTTTTTGTTTGTGTAAAGCCCGGTGCACGGTGCACACACCCATTTAGGCAATGTAAACACTGCTAGGCAGTTTCAGACACACACCCTTCCTTAACTCTGCTAACTAAGAGCAAACCTGAGTCACAAAGCTCCAATAAGCTTACAGTATGCCTGACACACCCCTCTGTGATGTCAGTTAACTCTTAGGCTTGCATCATGGTTTTCCTACACCTACATGGTTGGGTGCTGGCTAGCAATGAGGGGAAATCTATGATTCAGTGTCATTCCCCTCATTTGCATAGAACTGATGGCTAATGCCTAGTTACAAGTCTAACACTGAGCCTCCCCCTTAGCAACCACTATTCAGTGGCCTTGTGGTCTTCTGGCTGCCATTGACTATAATAGAAAAATTGTAATTTTTGCCTAAAAAGTTTTTTTCAAGGTTTTATTTTTATTTTTGGGCCAATCCCATTTGTGCACCTCTGCCCTATGCTTAAACGGCCGAAATCAGCCAAAAAAAATAAAAGGTTTCTTTTGTTAGTTTGAAAATATTTTGCATGCCAATTGCCATATATTTAGCCATTGGCATGCATTCCACATTATATACACCCTTTATTTGGAGCTGTCATGGCTCCGTTTTGTAGTTTGCAGAAATGTACTCGGTTACTAGCCGAATACATTTCTGCTGGTAACACTAATCCTGCATGGACTGCCTGGTTCCTGGATCACTAATTCACCGCATTTGCATGGTTTTCACCTGCAAATGGGGTAATTAGCATACAGGAGCTGTGTCTGTGCAGGAATAGTGCAGGAGCGCTTGCGCACGTCCTGGGAGCTTGTTCCTGGATCTCTCAGTGGCCATATTGCCTCCATCAGCTCTTGCACTATTCCTGCACGCCGTGCAGAGCTTGCTGAATCCTGGGAAAAGTCTGTTTTATTCCTTAATTATATTGCAGTATAAAAACAGGGTAAACCTATAACCAAAGTCATGCAAGCCTTCTTTTACTTAATGTGTCCTGGCATAAATGGAAGCAAAATTCCTACCCAAGATTCACACAAATATTTTAATATGACATTCTACTTTACTTTTAGTATAAATCAGAATATCAGAAACAGAGGCAGCAGGATGCCAGTGTTTATTACACTGAGTGTGCATGTTTGTGAGTCTTTTTGTATACATATACATTTGTGTGTGAGCATTGTGTGTGTCTGTGTGTCTATATGAATATCTCTACAGATTGTACTTAGTTTATTTCTAAGATATATATGAAGGCTGCGAAGACCGTGAGTGACAGAAAACTATCAGAGCACTGTCCTAAATAGATGATTTCTCTCTGTTGGTTTGTTTATGGTTTTTGTAATTCAAAAGATAGCAAGAAACCATAACTGCTTATTTTTTTTTAATTGCTTAAATGTATATTTCTTACATTGTGATAAATGTTTATTCTAAACTCATTTTGCAGTGTGAGGACATAAAACTCAGAAAATTACTTAGCATCACACATTTTTATGTAAGACTAAAGGAGAGTTTTTAAACAGAAACACATCTGAAGGCATTTTACATGTACCTTGCAAAGTTCAATACCATATTTGCTGTCAGATCCCTGCATAGTGTACGATCATTGCACTGTAAACTCAGAAATGCTGCAAGGAGGAAAACACAGAATGGGGAGGTTGTTCCATGCCTTACGTGTCATAACTGAAAATATTTTAAAGCAAGAGCAGAACAATTTGTGAGACAATGTAATCAATGTGGCATTATTACCAGTCAGTATGAGTTCTGCTGCATCCATGCCTTTCTTCTACCTTGTTTTTCTGTCTTCATCTAGAAAGGCTACATCTAAATTGCAAATGGATTTTGTACAAATCTGTTTTAGTCAATAAAGGCATTGTGACACACACTTTTATTTCTCCTCAGTGCAAGGTCAAATCCACAAAGGCAACTTTTTTTTTTACACAAAGT
Source organism: Protopterus annectens (assembly GCF_019279795.1). Taxonomy (NCBI): domain Eukaryota; kingdom Metazoa; phylum Chordata; order Ceratodontiformes; family Protopteridae; genus Protopterus; species Protopterus annectens. Next base: position 1,658,589,857 of record NC_056728.1, on the reverse strand, counting down.
ATTGCTCTCTCTTTTTTTACATACGTGCAGTCAGTTGTTAACTGTATTTGTCTTAGAAGATCAGTTTGTTGAAGGCCTAGTACTATTTCTTTATTAGCACATACTGAAATACAACAACGACAGCAAATTAAATACACTTCATATGGTAATTCACTTTCTGAGACTTAGAAAATGTCAAACAGCATAGTATCCACTGAAAAGTAATGCCATTCATAAACTCATTTTGCCTGTATATCTGCTTTGCCACCTGATGAAATCGTGCTATCATTTGGCTTTAACATTATTTTTCAAGATGGTGGTCTTCCACTTAAAGAATCTAATTATCCCTTTCAGTTTATTACTGCTTAAGAATATAATTATTAAATGATAAACATCAATGCTGTTGTCCTTTCATTCAATAGCAGGTTCACAGATTTTGGAAAAAGGAAAAACAGGAGCAATATAAGTAGAGAGAAAATTATCTTGTTCAGATTAAGAGTACAGTTGAATTCACATAAATATGGCTAATAGAGGACACAGTAATAAAGTGATAAATAGAGCATTGCACTGCCACTGATGGGCAGTTGTTGTACCAACATGTTCAAATATTTAGAAAGTTAAGACAAAGGATTCTATGTAATTGTACCTTTTTCACATTTTCAAATGATGTGTGGGTGGTACGAGTGCCATAAGTTCAAAACTAAATTTGCCCTGAAATAACATACAGACATTAAATAGTTTTCTCCTGATTTAACAGTATGGTAAGAAAAAAAAATAAAAGAACTGAGTTGCTTACATTTTCATGATATGGAAACATGGACTTGCTACTTTTCTCCTATGGCTATGCCTTTTAAATATTATGTGTCTGCCTTTCATAAACTGCTTTCTTTTCAACTAGAGGGCCCATCTGCATGAGACAGTGAAATGAAACTGTTCTGTAATAGACAAAAATATAATTTTAGCAGTTTCCAATAAACCAAGAACTAACAATTAAGGCCTGCTTCTGTTATTTTGGAATACAATCAGTTGCTGACAAATAGTCATGTATGATGGCTTCCTGTGTGTTGCCTGCCCTTTTAATCTTATGCCTTCTTATTCTTAAATTAGTTAGTCAGGCCACATAGGTGGTTCCCCCATTCCTCTGTAAAACCTAGACTTCAGAAATGGCAGCAATTCTTAATCACTGTTGGTCTGACACACCACCATGCCCTACAAGAAATGTTATAAAACATAAGGACTGAATTTGGGATACTGTCTAAAATGTTATGAGAGTGATAGGAAATTAGTTTAGGATGTGACACATCTTTCACTCAATGGTGTAATAATACTTTCTGTTTAATTTCTTTTCATAGGATCATAGGAAGTTACTAGGCTATTGGGTCTGAGACCCTTACAAGCCTAGCCAAGAATTTAGTCCATGTTCCAACAAGTCAGCACCTAATGCCCCTGTCCAGCAGGGACACAGGTGAAATCTCAGGGGTGTATTTTCTGTTCCCCATCCAATTATCCAGGTTATGCTTAAAAAGGGTTAGTGAGGTATTCTGCTTGATGTGGAGAGGGAGTCTATTCCACAGATGGGGGAGTCTCTGGGACACAAAACTGCCCCGCTAACAAGTCATATTGATGTCAAAGGCCAGGCTGAGGTCACAAATGCGGGTTACTCGAGTGGAGCTTGACTTGCAGATATGCAACAATCTCATCAAGGTGGAGTCTGAGATTGCTTTGTATGTCAGACAGAGGTCACCCCTAGGAGTCTGTTTGAGACTGAGTACAGGGACAGAGCTTTTAGCCTATCATTGTAGGACAGATGTTTGAGGCCCTGGATTCTCCTGGTGAGGAACCTCTGTAGCATCTCCAGTTGCTGCATTTGCTTTGTGAGGTACATGCCGAAAGGGGCATTATACTCAATAATGGGTCTTATAAGGGAAGAATACAGGAATGTTATAACCTCCTTGCACCTGGATGAGATACCATTACTAAAGTACAGTTTTGTACCTACCATAAATGTAGATGTTCGAGTGTAAACACACTGCTGCAGTCATTACACTTGGCTTATCCTGCCATCAGGCAGTTCCCCAGTCGGCCTGAGCTCCAAAGTCTTGGTCCGGTGTCAGTTGCTGTCGCCTCCTCCGTGACGTCAGTCTGACAGGGGTATATAAGATGCAGCCGACGCCATTTTCTTCATTTTTTCTTGCCCCAGATGTCAGGTGCCCCCAAATAGGTAGGCAATTCAAATTGCTGGTAAAGTATACATAAAAAAAGCAAACAACAACTTTCAGTTACCAGCAAATACTCCCCATAGGTAGTAAAGGGTAGAAGCCATAGGTACGTACCAACAAGTAAGAGGGGAAGGAGGGAGGGTAACCTGGACTGCAGCAGTGTTTACACTCGAACATCTACATTTATGGTAGGTACAAAACTGTACTATGTTCATCGTGTTACACTGCTGCAGTCATTACACTTGGGTGGAATCCCAAAGCTGAGGTAGGATGGCTGGTTCTATAAGGCATTAGGGGTGGCTATAAGGCCCTGCAGCACAGCAGTGGTGAAGCCAGCTCTGGATTTGGATTTTAAAGGCAAATGGTAATGCTTGGTGAAGGTATGCACAAAGCTCCATGTTGCTGCTTCCAAAATATCCTTAGTAGGTACTCCTCTGAGGTAGGCAGTTGAAGTGGCTGTTGCCCTGGTGGAGTGAGATCTAATGCTGCTAGGTACAGGTTTCCCATGGTGTGTGTTGCGAAAATGTATACAATGTCCTATCCATTTTGAAATAGTCTGTTTTGAAATGGCTTTTCCCTGTGCTCCTGCAGCATATGCTACCAATAATTGCTCAGATTTTCTGAAAGCTTTGGTTTTGTCCAAGTAGAAGTGTAACTGCCTGTGAATGTCCAAAGAATGCTGTAGTCCCTCCCCTTTATTCTGTGTTTTTGGATAAAAAGTTGGCAAGTGAATAGTTTGGTTTAGAGCCACACTTGATACCACCTTTGGCATAAACGTAGGGTTAGTTCTTAAAGACACCCTGTCCTGGTGGAAAATGAGGAAAGGTTCCACTGCCATTAGTGCCTGTAATTCTGAAACTCTTCGTGCTGATGTTATTACCAGTAGCAGAGCAGTTTTCCAAGAGATATATTTTAATTATGCTGTGTTAGCTGGCTCAAAAGGAGGTAAAGTTAATTTTTCCAAAACAAAGTTGAGGTCCCAAGTTGGAGTATGTCCTCTACGGGGCGGTCTTATGTTTTTAGCCCCTCTGAGGTACTGTTTTAGCAAAGGATTAGAGAAAATTGGTGGATCCATATTGTAATGAGCAGAAATGGCAGAGGCATGGATCTTGATGGATGAAAAGGAGAGGCCCTTGTCCAGCATCTCAGTTAAATATTGTAGTATCTGAGGAATGTTTGGGACAAGAGGGTCAAGGCTGTGAGCCTGGTTCCAGGCACAGAATCTCTTCCATTTATCCGAATAGGCTTTCCTGGTACTAGGCCTTCTGGCCTCCAGAATAACATCCATAACAGCTTTGAAGAGAGGCATTGCTTGCTTGACTAAGGAATTTTCCATGCAGCTAGGTTTAAGGTCTTTAGCTGGCTGTGAAGTATCTGATTGTTGTGCTGAGTCAGCAGATGTGGGATTTGAGGCAAAATCCAGTGTGGTTCTTGTGCTAAGTTCTTTAAGATTGAGTACCAGTGCTGGCGTGGCCAGTCTGGTGTAATCAGGATCATCTTTGGCTCTTCTTGTCTGGCTTTTATGAGTACCTTTGGAAGGAGAGGTAGAGCAGGGAAAGCGTATACTTGTAGGTTTTTCCAGCTTAATGAGAGGGCATCCACTTTCCATGCTTGTGGATGGTAACTCCTTGTGCAGAATTTCTGTAGCTGGCAATTCATTGGGGATGCACACAGATCTATGTCCAGGCTCCACAATGTCTGTGTTATCATTCTGAATATTTGTGGATTCAATTTCCATTCATGGGGATCCATGATGTTTCTGCTTAAGTCGTCTGCCAGTGTGTTTTTCTCTCCTGGCAGGAATTGTGCTTGCAGATGGACTTGGTAGTCTAGAGCTTGTTCCACAAGGTCATGGCTTGTCTGCATAGGGGGTAGGAGTGTGTGCCCCCTTGCTTGTTTATGTACACATAACTGTGGTACTGTCCGTCTTTAGTAATAGTTGTCCTGGGTGCAGCAGATCCTTGAAAGCTATAAGGGCATTTTGTACAGCTAGCATCTCTTTTTGATTGATGTGAAGATGCCTTTGTTCTGCAGGCCACTCGCCCTGAATACATTTTCCTGCCATGTGTGCTCCCCAGGCGTAATCCGATGCATCTGTTGTCAGTGTTTGCCTGGCTGTGGGTTGAGTGAAAGGCTGTCCCTTGTTGAGGTGACAAGCTTGAGCCGACCATCGAAACTCCTGTTGAAGGCAAGGAATTAGTGGTATAACTGTTTCCAAACTTTGACAGTGTTGAGACCATACACTCTTTAGGTACCATTGTAGTTTCCTCATATGCAGTCTGGCATATGGAATTAGTAGTATGCAAGATGCCATGTAACCCAAAGTCTGCAGAATTTTTCTTACAGGGAGTTGGGTCTTTGTTGCCATCAATTGAAAGTATTGAGTCAGTTGTCCTTGCTTGTCTGGCGTGAGATAAGCCATCTGGGCCATTGTGTTCAAGCTGGCACCCAGGAATATTATCTCTTGTGAGGGCACTAGTTTTGATTTATTTTCGTTTACTGTCTACCCCAGGCAACTTAATAACTTTTTTACGAATGCCAGATGCTTCAGAAGAATGTCCTTGCTCTCTGAGTGAATCAGGCAGTCATCCAGGTATGGATAAATTTGAATTCTTTTCTGTCTGAAAAATGCAATTACTGGTGCCAGGCACTTGTGAAGACCCTGGGCGCAGTAGATAAGCCAAAGGGCAGTGCAGAGAATTGATAGTGCATTGAGCCAGCTATGAATCTGAGGTATCTTCTGCAGTTTTGTCTGATAGGGACATGCAGCTATGCCTCCTTGAGGTCCAAAGTCATGAGCCAAGCTTTCTTGCCCAGCATGGGAAGAAGCTGCTGTAGTGTCAACATTTTGAATTTTGGAACATCCAGGTAAGTGTTTAGAGAAGAAAGATCCAGAATGGGCCTCCAGGCTTTGTCCTTTCTGGGAACCAGAAAGAGTCTTGAGTAAAATCCTTGTCCTTGCTCCTGTGGTGGTACCTTTTGAATAGCTCTCATGTCCATGAGTGCTGTAATTTGTTTATGAGCCTCTGCCCATTGATTTGGTGGCAGATTTGGCATTCCTTTTAACCTTGGCAGAGTGTGAAAGTGGAACCTGTAACCTTAAGATACAGTGTTGAGAACCCATTTGTCTTTGGTGATCCAATGCCAATTGTGATAGAAAAGTGCCAGTTTTCCTCCTAAGGGGGCTGCCAAGAGAGAGCTGTTTGGTAGCTGTAGTGGGAAGTCATTGAGGCTGCTTTTTATATGGTTGGGGCCTGTCTTCCCCTTCCTTCTGGCCTGGTGTACCCCATTGTCGAGGCCTGTAAGGACCTTGTGGTTGACCTCTACCTCTTGGACATCTGTATCTGCCCCTTTGAGGTCTGTCTGTAACTGGAAAGGACCAATTCTTTGTTGGCCAATTTCTGCTAAATCGAGGAGGCTGAATCTGTAAGAAATAATTCACCATTTGCATAGATTTTGCCGTATCCTCCATCTTCTTTAATACCTCTTCTGCTTTAACTCCAAATAACACATCCCGCTGCAAAGGTGCATCCGATAATTTTGCTTTAACATGGTCTGGTAATGTATGTTCTTTTAACCAAGCATGCCTTCTAATGACAGAGCCTGTAACTGCTGCTCTACAGGAGGCCTCTAAAGAATCAAAACCACATTGCAAAGTATGTTTTCCCACTTGTTCAGCTGCATGCAATAAATCCTGCATTTCTTTTAAATTAGGAGGATCTGAATCTGGAAGCATTTTTTGTTTCAACTGAGACATCAAAAATTGCTGATATTTTAGCATGTGAAACTGGCAATTTACGGCTCTCATTGCTAAAGTTGCAGACGTATATACTTTCTTTCCCCATCTGTCTAATGCTCTGGAATCTCTGTCAGCGGGAACTGGGTTCTTTGCTGATGAGGCCTTAATCCCTTTGGGTCCCTGAGAAATAGTTTCAGGGTCAGCAACAGGGCTTTTATACAGAAATTTGTGTGAGTCAGGGACTCTGTAATATCTGTCAGGTTTAACTGGGGCTGGAGGTAAGGAGTCAGGATTTAAGCTGGATTCAGTATACACATCATCCACAATATCTAACACTGGCGGAATAGCAAGGGGTCTGTTTTGAGGTAATAAAAGGAAGTTGCTGAGACTTTTCTTGGATTCTGAGTAATCCTGGCCTTCCCAATGAAAATGCTCCCACATGGTATGTAAGGTTTCCCCAAAGGGTAGTCCTCAGGCGTAGAGGCTGATGGAATTAATTCCTCAGCATCAGAATCCTCATAAGGGGGTAAAGAATATCCTAGGTGTGAGGATGAATCTGAAGAAATGGACACCTGGTCGGATGAGTCATAGTCTGCATCCTGTCTGGGCCTTTTATCAGGAGGGGGATGGGACCCCCTGATCAGGGAGATAAGGTCTTCGGCCATTTTGAGCATTTGTTTCTTAGGCATGGAGGCCTGTCCTGGAGAATGCTATATTTGTTTCTTTGTTTTGAAGGGAGGCTTAAACTTAGCAGAGGGTTTAATGCTTAACTGAGTAGGTCTGAAAACACCCTCTGAAGCTGTGGATTGCTCAGCTACTTCGGTTCCCTCTGAAGGGTTAGTTTCGGTAGGCTGAAAAACTTGAGCATCCAAGGGCCCCAGCCAGCTCCACGTGGGAGTCGGAGGCGGCCTGTGGTTCTGCAGAAGCGGTCGTCAGGGGCTGCGGAGGCACCACACTGAAAACCGGAGAACCGACGACCGGCCTAGAAGAGGCCTCATCATCAGTTTTAGGCCTCGGATGCCTGTCCTTGTCTTTGCACTTTTTATGTATTCCAGTCATCGGAAGTTCCAACGGCATGGTGTAATTGAATTTTCTGCCAAAATAATGTTGGGCAAAATCAAACCGACATTTAATAGTGTGCTTGTTAAACCTAACACAAAACCGACAACCAGTGACGTTGTGATCTGGGCCTAGGCATGGGATACAATAGGAATGGGAATCCTTATGAGGTATTTGCTTCCCATCAAGAAATACAGTTATTAACTTTTACTGACATCGGTCTGAGGCAAGAAAAAGTTTCCCCAACAGGCTACTAAGCTTTGTAGAAGACTTCAGTTCTGGATTCGGAATGAAAATCTCAGGAGTCGGCTGACCAGCACTTGCGAACTGCTTTTGCTTTGGGCACCGCGTGGCAAGAAAGACTGAAGAAAATGGCATTGGCTGCATCTTATATACCCCTGTCGCACTGACGTCAGGGAGGATGTGACAGCAACCGATGCCAGACCAAGACTTTGGAACTCAGGCCGACTGGGGAACCGCCTGATGGCAGGATAACCCAAGTGTAATGACTGCAGCAGTGTAACACGATGAACATCAATGTGGGCCATGTAGAAAACTTTCCTTACAACAGAGGCAATATGGTTATCAAAAGTCAGTTTGCTATTAACCTAGGTGCCCAAGTCCCTCACGACTGATTCCATGCTTAGGACCTTGTTATTAATGTGATAATTTGTGGAGATGTCACTCTCCCCAAAGGGGGCAATGATGCATTTTTTTGGCATTCAGTTTGAGGCCATGTTTCTGGCACCAGTCATTTGTTTGGGTGAGACCCCCTTGGAGGATGTCCACATCACTAGGGGGAATCGATGGGCCACCCAGCTTGCAGTTATCTACAGACTTGATCAGCTATAGCCCATTGGTTTTGTCCTGCACCTCAGAAAAGTATATCCTAAACAACAGAGGCCCCAAGACAGATCCCTAGGGTACACTGCACATTATGGGTCTACTGCTTAAGGTGGCTTCCCCTATTTTGACAAGGTGAGTTCTATCAGTGAGCCAGTTTGCTAACTATCTGGTAACATAAGGATTGTTACCTAGTTGAGATAGTTTATCTATTATAACTGAGTGGGGAATAGTATCAAAGGCTTTGGTCAGGTCAAGGTAGGTGGTGTGCACCATCTTCCCTTCATCCATGGCTTTGGTGACTGTCTCAAAGAAGTCGACCAAATTTAACAGGCATGACTTCCCTTTGATTAAACCAAACTGTGTGGGGTCAGGTGTTTGGAGGTTGCCAATGCCCTTTTTAATGAGGTCCATGATAATCCATTCTATGGCCTTGCAGATCAAGTTAGTTAGACTGATGGGTCTCTAATTTCCTGGATCGGTGGATGCTCCACTGTTGAGCAAAGGGATGACAAAGGCTGTCTTCCACTTGGCTGATATGAAGCCAATACTCGGGCTTTGGTTGAATAAGGTGCCTAATGGTGCTGCAAGTTCCTGCCTGAGTTCATGCAGGATGCAACCTGGGATCTTATCAGGTCCCATGAAAGGTGTAGTTTTTGCCTTTGTCAGGGCAGTGATGACTTGCTCCCTAGACATAAAGGGAGGAGGTAGTTGCTTGGGATGTCCTGATTTACTGATGAGGGGGGCAGTGGTTTGAAGTTTTCACTGAACCTGTCTGCCAGTACATTGGCTGTATCTATGGTGTTTGTGTATGTGGTCTCCTTAATCATCAGTTCTGAGCAGATCTGAGAGCTTCCTTTGAGACTGGGGATATATGTGAAGAAGGCCTTTTGACTGTCTTTAGTAGATGTGGCCAGTTTGGACTCAAAGTTTCCTTTGAAGGATTTCACTAGTGCTCTTATCTGCTTGTTCGTGCTAAGGAGAGATTGCTTCCAATTAGCTCCTGCTCCTTCTTGGCCCTGGACAGCAATTTTTTCCTTTATTATACAGTTTATTTATTTCAGATGTCCCCCAGATAGGTATACTCTTCCTTGAGGAGGAGGATATTGTCCTGTTGAGTATTCCTCATTCCATGCAGCTATATAAATGCTCATAGTCTACTTTGGTTTAGGTTTGGACATATGTGCCAGTTCCTATGGAGGTGGAGCGGGCTGTTAAGTGTATTTTACCTTTATACATTCCCTCAGGAGGTTGTAATCAGCTTTGGAGATTTTTTTTGTTTGACCCTAGCTGGGAGGAGGGGGGGTCCAGTGGGAGATGGTGACTTCGAAAGTGACTGTTTTGTGGTCGGATCTTACCAGGGAGGATGACACTGTAGGGATGCTGCAGTGGTTACTCATGTTGGTTAATACGAAGTCCAAGATGTTATCACATCTCATGGGGGTGTTGACCAGCTGGTCCAAGTGATTTGCATTGATGAAATCATGGAAACTCTGGGCATTTGTGTTTTGGCATGAGTAGTTCTTCCAATCTATGGCTTGAAAGTTAAAGTCTCCCTGGATCAGGGTAAAAGGTTGAATCTTGATAGAGTCAAAGGAGTCCAGATTGGTGGAGTGGGCATCTCGAGTCAAAGTTGGGGGCGTGTAGTTATGATTTTAACAGAGATCTTGTCAATGTTTAATGGTTAACTGCACATTCCTTTTAGAGTTTATAAGTAAATATTTTGTATACTAAAAATCATGCATTAGTTTTGCAAACATTTTACAGAAAAAGACAAACCCCAGGATTCATGAAGCTTGTGCCATGCGCCAGAGTAGCGTTGGCGATCTAGCTCCAAATATGGCCGCCGAGTGATTCAGGTATGAGCTGTTTCCACGTGCACTACCAGCATATGCCAGAGCTGCGCAGCTCTCGGTGCATGTATGCTAATTACCCCATGTGCAGCAGTGTAGCATGCAAATGAAGGTATATAGCGATTCATGAAGTGGTGCAGGCATAGCATAAGCAGGAAGAAATGTAATCCAAAAAAATGGTTTACATTTTGTCAAACATAAAATCAGAGCCATGAAAGCGGACCGAACTTACGTATTATAATGTTAATTTATGCCAGTGGCTAAATATATAGCAAATGGCATAAAAAACCATGCACAACACATAAAAAATAACATTTAATGTCATGGCCACACTAACACAAAGTAAAACCGCAGAGAATTCCCCATAATAGTCAATGGCACGCATGCTACACCACAACCATGGCGCAAGGGTTGCTAAGGGTCTGTGACAGTGTTCTATCCGGTAACTAGGAATTAGTAGTCAATGCCATGCAAATGAGTCAAGTAATACTGAATTGCAAATGCCCCGCCGGCGTAAGGATGTACCACATGGCATAGCAGTGCAACACCGAGGAGTGGCCTTTAGGTAAACATGACATCAAGAGAGGGGTGCACCACCGTAGCTGTAAGCACATTGGATCATTGCTAATCCGGGTTGCCTGTTGCTAAGCAAAACCGCAGGATAGGGGTGTGGAAGTAGCCATAGCTTTGCTTAGCTGAGAGCACACCAGATAACCAAAAGTGCATGTGAACGTGGATGAAAATGCGCTCGAAACCCGGTAAATGGCTGTATGCAGCGCGCACCACAGCTAAAACAGGAAGGATACGAGAAGACAATAAGGAAATGTTGCAGCATGGTAAATGGAGTACAAATGAGTAATTAACACCTAGGAACTCACAGTGGGCCATTGACAACAGCTAACAAATGCGGAGGCCCTTAACATTAACCTGCCCAAGCAACAAGGACCTCCGAAGCCAAAACGCAAACAAACACCAGTCACAACCAAAGTAACACATAGCTCACAACACCAGTGTGCCACCCAACAACAGCCCCTAAGGCAAGACAATGTACCCAACACTTTAGTCATAGGTGACTCTATAGTCAGGCACACTGATGTCCCACTCACCAGGCTGAACAAGGGGAAAATTACAGTCAGCTGCTTGTCTGGTGCCAGGATCTGCCACATAACGCATGCACTCAAGTCACTCCACAGCAAGTACAAATACGACTCTGTCATTGTCCATGCTGGAGTAAATGACTTGAGATGTACCTCCCTGGACTACATGAAAAGAGACATGGAAGAGCTCTTGGATCATGTGACCCAGGCAGGTATGACCCTAGCCCTGAGTAGCATCCTGCCTTCACCGAGAAGGATACCACAGTATAAGGACAAAATGACTGACTTCAACAATTGGCTAAGCTTCTGGTGTCATTCAAAGGGGATCCAGTATTTGTCTGCCTGGCAAGACATGATCGACAAACCACGATGCTTTGCCAGAGATGGTCTGCACCTGTCACCCCTGGGATTCAGGTTACTGGCTAAAGCTCTTGCCACCCCTATAGTGCCATTTTTAGGCAAGGTTCCAAGGATAAAACCACCACCGTAACAGACACAAGCATGCAAAATCTGAAGGTAATGCTACTCAATGCTAGAAATCTAAACCTCAAAATGCACTCTCTCGAGGCACTCCTAAAAATGGAGAACATCGATATCTGTGCAGTGACTGAGACCTGGTTCAAGGCTCCAGACAGCACCCCTGCAATACCAGGCTACAACTCTTACCACACTTTTCAGCCACAAAACCAAGACTGAAACACTAAAGGTGGAGGAGTGTCCATATTCACCAAGGATATTCACACCTCCAGGCTAGTTGCCCAACATGATGCATCTGAAATACTCCAGGTGCAACTAACACTAGGTAAGACTGCAATCCAAATTGCAGCTTGCTACAGATCCCCCACCATACCCCAAGATTCTCACTACACCTTCCTAAACATACTGGAACATATTAAGATACAACCAAACACCCTAATACTAGGTGATTTCAACTACCCTGCCATTAATTGGGAAAACTACTCGGGTACATACTCCTTTTCCCAACGGTTCTTGGAATTCATAAATTCCAATGCCCTGGATCAACTAATCCATTGTCCCACCAGGGGCTCCAATATCCTAGACCTGGTCATTACCAACATGGGAGATAGATGCTCCACACCAGTGGTCACCCCCTCATTGGTCAGGTCTGACCATAAGCAAATCACCCTTGACATCCACATCCCACCCCCACGCCCCCAGTAAGGAAACCTCCTTAAAAAACTTCTCCAAAGCCAAGTTCATGCTACTGAAGTCAGAAGTGACAAACTTCACAACACCCATGCAGATGGGATCTGGAAGTTCGACTGCAGAATCCTACACTAAGGCACTGTACGAGCACATTCACTCGTGCATGAATTGTGACATCCCAAATACAACCAAGATGCTCTTCTCCAACAAAAGGAAGCTAATCTGGTGGTCCCCTGCTATAAACAAACTATACAACAGAAGGAAGAAACTGTTGCAGAAAAGAGGAAAATCCCAGGATGCAAACAACTCCCTCACCAGCCTCAGTAAGAAGCTGAGATCCCTCATAAAATCCTCAAAAGCTAGTTACGAAAATAAAATTGCCAAAGATTCCAAAGACAACCACAAGGCATTCTATAGTTATGTCAAGAATCTAAATGGCAATACTCAGATCTGCTCTGAGCTACAACAGAATGGCATTAAATATACTGATCCCAAGGATATTGCCAATATCCTGGCAGATCGATTAGTGCCAACTTCACTCCCATCTTACCCCCTAAAGGGCCCATCTCAATACCAAAAGATTGCAATTCCGATAATCACAGCCACACAGGTAGAAACAGCACTCTCCAAAGTTAAGAATACAGCATCCATGGGACCAGATGACATCTCAGGCTGTGTACTACATAAACTACAAAATGAACTGGCACCCCACCTAAGTGTCATGTTTAATCATATCCTCACCTCAGGCTTCGTGCCCACTGAGTGGCACACAGCTACAATTATCCCGCTCCATAAGGGAGGATCCACCTTGGATCCTGGGAACTACCGTCCCATCAGTCTGACAAGCCTGATCTGCAAAGGCATGGAACGCATTATCATGGAACTTATAAACAAAGACATTGGCAACCTCCAGACACTGGACCCAACCCAGTTTGGGTTTGTGAAGGGCCAATCTTGTCTCCTGAATCTGAATGACTTCTTCGAATTGGTCTCCAGAGCTGTGGATGAGGGTAAGGAGGTCCACACAGCCTATCTGGACCTCGCCAAGGCCTTCGCCACCATCCCCCACTCTGGAATCATAGATAAACTTACTAAGCTGGGCATAAATCCCTACATCACTTGATGGGTTGCCAACTGGCTTACTGACAGAACCCAGACTGTAAAAGTAGCCAACTCGAAATCCAGCTCCAGACAAGTGACAAGTGGAGTACCTCAGGGTTCAGTCCTGGGACCACTCTTGTTTGGCATCTACTTCTCTGAAGTACAGGCCAACACTAAGGCACTCTGGCTAACACAGTTTGCAGATGACTGCAAACTGAGAGCCATTACTGAATCCCCAAATGAAGTGGATATTCTACAAAAGGGCCTTACAGAAACAGATGCCTGGTGCCAGAGCCATGGGCTCAAGCTTAATGCCATGAAATGTATAGTCATCCCCTTTGGAAAAAAACATGTACCCATGAACTACCACATAGGTGGCAGGACACTAAACATCGAAAGTGTGATGAGAGACTTAGGGACACAAGTGGACAGTGGTCTCACTTTTGATAACCACATCGCCACAACAGTCAGGAAATCCTTCTACGTGGCACACCTCATCACTAAGGGCTTTTCATCCAGAAAAAAGGAGGTCATTGTCCCACTGTACTCATCCCTCATTAGACCAATTATAGAGTATAATGCCCCATTTGGTATGTGCCTCACAAGACATCTGCAACAGCTGGAAAGGCCACAGAAATACCTCACTAAAAGAATCACAGGCCTAAAGCAGATGACATATGCTGATCGTCTAAAAACTCCAGCTATACTCTGTGGCATATCGTCTACTCAGAGGCGATCTCTGCTTAACATACAAAGACCATGTCAAACCCTGAGCTGTTGGACATTCTCCACTTAAAGAAATCCCAATCCCTCAGAGCCACACGCTCCAGGGATCTAAACCTTATCATCACAATGAACAAAACATACTGGAGGGATAGGTTCCTGACCCAGAGACTCACCATACTCTGGAATAGACTGCCCATACATGTCAAGCAGAGCACCTCACTGGCCCTTTTCAAAAGGAACCTTGATGATTGGATGGGAGATAGGAAATTCACCCCGGGAATCATGTCAGTCGTCCTGCTAGACAGGGACCCAGAGAAGTAAATATTGTGGGAAAAGAATTCCAGGGAATTCTTATGGCTAGGCTTGCATAGGCCTTAGGGCCAATGGCCTAGTACCAACCTATGAATCTATGAACCTATAAACCTATGAACAAGACTGCTAGCAGCTACCTGCAGAACAGGAAAGGGGAGGTGCCGTACAGCAAAGAAAAGAGAACTGTCACAGCAGAACAAAGCAAACTTGCAGAAGATCAGCTACATAACACATTTCCCAACACAATCTTGGCTTGTGAAAGTACAAAACAAGAAAGCCAGCAGCTGGATGCATGCCTGTCAATGGGAGGGGAATTGGGTTGAAAATTGAAGTAAAGAGCAATAGATGAGTCATGGCAGCCAAGTGTAAGTCAACACCAAAGGCCCCACAATAGCAGTACCTGCTGTAAAACCAATAATTAAGATATCCCACAGCTGGAGTTGCACACACACACACAATTACACCAGCATCATCCATTGTACAATAGTATAAGGTGTGAAAGCCCCACACACTTGTGTATTCTCAGACACTCTGCACTATTGGTGTATACAGACGGGGAACTTTTAATATATACATGTTAGGGGCTGCCATAGCTTTCATTCGCCAGCATGTGTTGGAGATTGATGGTGGTGTGGAGGATGATGCTGGCAACCATCTCAGGCACCGGAGGAGGAGAAGAGTGTTCAGACCCAGGGTAACCTACCAGGGGCTACATGATCTGGAGATAGTAGAACATTACAGGGTGGACAGGGACATCATACAGCAACTTGTGAGTTGTGCCGGCCATGCCTCAGAGCCAGAAGTAACAGAGGGGAACCCATCCCAGTGGACAGGAAGGTATGTGTAAGCTTGAGAATACTAGCCACAGGTACCTTCCAAAGGCCAACTGGGGATATCATGGGGATCTCACAGCCATCAGCATCCAGGGTACTCTACCAGTTCCTGGATGCCATGTTACCACATGCCAATGAGCACATATACTTCCCCTGAACGCAGGAGTTGGCCAGCAATATGCATCTCTTCCACCATGTGGCAGATTACCTAGATGTAGACTGCACGCACATACACATCAAGTCACCACCCAGTGAGCAGGATAGGCACTACATAAACCACAAGGGATACCCCTCCATCAACTGCCGGGTTGCGTACAATGCCCAGGGCATTATCATGGATGTGTGTGCTGGCAACCCTGAAAGCTATCATTCATAACTCCCACATCTGGCATGCCTCACAGCTGTATCAGATGTTTTCCAGGGGGGACTTCCCATATGGCCACCTGGTGGGGGATACTGGCTATGCACTGGAACCGTGGATGATGACTCCCATCAGAAATGCACACACAGCCATGCAAGAATGCCATAATTAGGCACAAGCAGAAACCAGAATCATCATAGAGTGCATGTTTGGGATGCTGAAATCATGGTTCTGTTGCTTGGACATATCTGTTGGAGCCTTGCAGTACTCTCCAGGCACATGTGCCCACATCTTCAAAGTATGTGTCATGCTACACAATATGATCCTGTGGAAACAGATGCAGCAGGGACAGAATGGTGAAGGCCCTCACAGCCCACCACCATTGCCAAGGGACCCACAGGCACAGAGGGACTCAGACCATGAACACCCTGTGCTAGCCCCAGTAGGCAGATGGAGGCATTCCCAGTATGCCCATGCCTTGGCAAAGAGGGAATGTATAGCACACACACTGGCAGTGTAGGCTTTCATGGACTGACACCCTTCTCCACTTGCACACACAGCAAACATGGATGGCACACACACACGACCACCTGTAAATTGTCATGTATAGGTATCTACTGTATGCATCCTACATAGGTAGCCCTCAACTGTTGTACACACAATCACCATTGGCACAAGGTAAGTCAGTACCTGAACAGTAAATTAAACTATCAGCATGTGTCCATACTGTATGTAGAGGTTCACAGATACATAGGTAGGTACATCCCCAACTGCCGAGGCCACTCATAAGCATAGGCAAAAATTGTCTGCTGTTGCCACCCCATCGATCAACTAACTGTCCCTCTGTGGATCAGAGCCAATTGCAGGATCCCAGGGGTGTATCCACTGTTCCCCACCCATTCTGCAAGGATTCCCTGGAGTGTTAGTGAGGGGTTTTGTATAATGTAATCAGGGATGTAGTTCCAAATTATGGGGAGTATCCCTGACAGCAATCTTCTCAGATGTTTACATGTTACATAGTATACCTTAAACACAGCTTGCATATATAGGTAGCTTTCCACAGAGTAATAAGCATGTGGAACACACAACTGCTGAAATGTGCGTTAATCACCCTTGCACTACCAGTGCCTGCTTTGAGAGGTAAAATAACATTGCCAGGATTAGAACACACAACCATGTAAAATGTCTTCACAATAACATACCACTAAGCTACCTGAGATGTACCAATGGCAGTTGTGTATACTGACAGGATAAAACACAAAAGGTAGGAGTGTGTGGAAATAGGACAAACCGGCAAGTACCCAATGAAAGGTGTATGTTTATATATATATATATATATATATATATATATATATATATATATATATATATATATATATATACATCATCATATATAGAGAGAGGGGGAGAGAGAGAGAGAGAGAGAGATATGTTGATATATGGGGATATACATATATATGTAGATATATAGATAGATTAACAACATCTACATAACCATGGAGGTACATACAAATGGGATACCTACCACATACTGACTGCTTTACATACCAATGAGCGTAATCCCAAGGCTTAAGGTCCAAAAGAACACAGTACTGAAACACCAGATGCTTGAGATTTAAAATCATTATGTTAAGGGGCAGTTAGTGCTCCTGGTGTTGCGGTTCAGGTAGATTACTGTATGTAAGGGTGTTTCTGGGGGCTGTAGTGTGTTTAAGTGTGTGTTCTGAGTGTGGTGTGTGTTCTTGGGGGACTGTAATGTATGGGTGTGGGTTAGCTTTGTGCATCTGTTTGCATGATCTAGGAGGTAGAATATTAAAGTAGGGGGGTGTGGGGGGCACAGACACCTACATGGGGGTGTAGGAAGGCTTACCCACCTGCTCATACATAGTGTAGGATGATTTGTTTGGATGTGGTGGGTAGCAGTGTGTCTGTGTGTGCGTGTGTGTGTTCCATGTTCATGTTACTTTCACAAATTACTTTTGCTGTCGGTAATGTGGAGTATGGGAGTCTGGGCCCGGTACTGTGTGTGTCGGAACTGTGTGGTTTTGGGATTCCATAGGTATCCCGTATATAGTGGTTGAAGTGTTCATATATGTTTATAACATGGACCATAACAATCACACATTCCACCACAACCGACCTTTATGAACAAAGGATATGGAGCGTATATGACTATACACTATTACAAATATGTGCTATGGACATGAGCCAACAATAGTGATACCACCTGTCCCACTTTGCGAGGGACAGTCCCTCTTTGTGTGGTTGTGTCCTAACCAAATATATTAAATGTGGCAAATGTCCTGGGATTGTAGGGCATCATTATGTCCCATATGTAATGTAATAGTTGCATACAATAGTTCTTTCTGTATCTAAAATACCTACATGTTACAAGAAACAGGATAAGCAACTAAACTGCTACAAGAATAAGCTTATATTTAGGCAAGAAAGGAAAGTTCTATCCCTTGTACTGACCATGGGTTTGTGTCTGTCTGTAAATTCTGATGTGTGTCCCAAAAATGTCCCACTATGGCCATATGAAAAGGTGGCAACCCTAGCCAAAGAGGGTCAGTCACCAACACAATTACAGTGACTGCAAATACCAATGACAGAAATACACAGCTTTCATGTAGCAACACTTTATTACATTCTGATGTATTTCCAAAAGGATTCAAGGACTAACATCACCTGCATGCTATACAGGAACCACATAACAGTGCCTTAATGAATCAGCCTGCAATTACCATAGTATTAGTCCACTAAAGGATAGGTGTTCAAATAGGGAAGGAACCCCCACGCACATATCAATTATGTATAAAAGCAGTTCCTACGCACCTGTATCTGCTATGAACACCCACCAACATCACCCCCACACCCAAACAAATTACAATACAAACTGTAATAACATCACAACTCATTCACTCACTGTACGACATCTGCACAAGCGTTAACATACCTTGTTAGAGACACACTAACATGGCCCTATGTGAAATAGTTGCTGTTATACAATGGAACAGCTGCTGATGTTACAGGGTTTGTTTGCACTAATCCCGTTTCAGAGGGTTGTGTGTACACCGGGATGTGTTACCAATTACTGAGTAACAACACAGTATGCTACACATGTGCACCAAATCAAGGATGTCTGGTGAGCACACTGTAAACCACATAACAATTCATGCATAGCCATACAGCCTTGAGCTGCCCTAAACATCCTTGCCAGCCTTAAACATCTGCAGATGTATCAGGTACAAACAAACCCTGCATAAGTAGCAATGGTCTGAAATATAACAGCTGTACTCATATGCAGAACAAAATTGTCTAGCCATTACACACAATCCACGGGAGTCATGAAGCTAATATATCTCTGTCTGTCTCCATATAGCTGTTGAAATACATCACAAACAACACATCCAGGCCATCTTCCTCGAAAGTAAGGCAAACGGACAATGCCCAAAAGGAGTACTCAGTTATACACCACTGTTGCCATGGTATCAGCTAATGGAGTAGCTGCACAGCTGATGTGCATCTAATTAACTACTTTGGAACACCAATTGGTGGTCAGGATACCACATGTTACTGATATTTAACTAGAAAAGGATGGCTTATCACACATTCAAACCATCCATATGTACCTGCAGAATGTTATAAAGAAGATTGAAACACAAACTGAAAAGGATTGAATCAACAATTAACGACACCTCGGGTTACTAATAAGATATGTAGAACAGTCAGTATGTCTGCGTATTTAATACCTGTTCTGTAGTATTTAAAGTGCATGCAATCCATATAGTGGAAACAGTTATCTTGTAGTGATGTATTGTTGAGCATAGTAACGCTTGTAGAATTTGTGTGTACTGCTGTAGGTCACAAGGCAAACACCACTTACACCACAAGGGATGCTATATAAGGGCTTTGAACACAAATATTCCTCACCAGCCACTGTCAGTGGCAGGGCTGGTCCAAAGAGAATGTGCTATAACAAGGGATAGTATATGTTGATATATTGTAACAGTAGTCATATGTATGGGTGTATTACTGAGAATAACATGTCGAAGGTTACCCACTGTGCAATTATGATTTGCATTGTGGGATATTGTGCCAATAACTGTATAATGTACAGTATTATAGGCAGATGTGTATTACAAGTTACATAGCATTACTGTTATGTTAGGCAAACATTAGTTATGTCTATTGGCATTTACAATACACAATAACAGGATACATATGACTTTTAGTCACCCGACAGGTTATCAGCATGATAGCAAAGTAAAATGGAAGAGCTAGTTAACTATCCATGCACATAAGACATGTAATAAGTGCAAAGGTAGGTACTAGGCTGTCTTGCCAAGGGTATTTATAAGCCTAGCTAGAGTGTGTTGACTTTCGCCACCCCCATAGGTTAGTCCCCTGTGCCTCTGAATGGCAGAGCATTTAGTTCCCTGTGCCTCTGTCCGGCAGAGCCACTGCAGTGATCCCCGGGGTACATATCTGTCTCCCATCCACATGTCAAGGTTTCCCTTGAAGAGTGCTAGTCAGGGGCCCTGCCTGATGTATATTGGAATCATGTTCCAAAGAATGGGAAGTGTCTGGGTCAGGAATCTATCCATCCAGCACGTCCTAGTCATTGTTGTTAGGTGTATATCCCTAGAGTATGTGGCTCTCAGGGGCCTCTGTTTAGGTGGAGCATATCCAGCAATACTGGGTTGGACATGGGCCTTGTATGTCAAGCAGAGGTCACCTGTGAGTATGCGGTATGCAACCAAGTACAGCTGGAGTTTCTTAGGTTGGGCTGCATAGGTCATCTGTTTGAGGTCAGTAATCCTCTTGGTGTGGTACTGTTGTGGTCTTCCAAGCTGTTGCAGTTGTCTTGTAAGGTATATCCCAAATGGGGTGTTGTATCCTTTAATGGGTCTAATAAGTCATGAGTAGAGAGGTGCAATGGCCTCCTTTGATCTGGATGCGAACCCATTAGAAGAATATTCTAACCACCTTGTCATTATGGGTATCGAAGGAGAGATTGCTATCTACTGGGGTTCCCAGATCCTTATTACCTTTGCTGTATGTAGGGGACTAGCACCTATGTGATAGTCCATGGGTAATTAGTTATATCCAAAGGGGATGACTATGTACTTTTTGGCATTCAGCTTGAGGCCATGATATTGACACCAGGTATCCGTCTCAGTGCGACCCTTCCATAGGGTGTCTGTAACAGCTGGGGAAACAATTATGTACCCTAGTTTGCAGTCCTCTGCAAACCTTTTCAGTCAAAGCCCTCCTGTGCTTGCCTGTACATCAGAGAATTATATGCTGAACATGAGGTGTCCTAGGACTGAGCCCTGGGGGACGCCACTTGTAACTGGTATACAGTTGGACCTAGGGTATGCAACTCTCACTGTGTGGGTTCTGTCCATGAGCCACTTTGCAAACCATCACATGATGTAGGGGTTAATGTTCAGGTGGATGGGTGTGTTGATAATACTAGAATGAGGAATGGTGTTGAAAGCCTTTGAGAAATCTAGGTAGACTGTGTGGACCCCATTACTCTCATCTAATGCCTTGGTAACTGTCTCTAAGAAGTCCACCAAGTTTAGGAGGCATGGTCTGCCCTTAACAAAGCCAAACTGGGAAGGGTCAAAAGTTTGGAGATACCCAATGTCTCTGTGAATGAGATCCATGCTGTGCTCCATAGCCTTGCATACCAGGCTAGTCAGGCCAATAGGGCAATAGGTCCCATGGTCCATTGTGGTGCAACCTATGTGGAGTGGGATAACTGTTGCCATGCACCATTCAGGGGGCACTAAGCCCAATGCAAGGCTATTATTGAACATGGTGCATAGGTGGGGAGCCAGTACGTTCTGAAGTTCATGTAAACACAGCCTGGGATGTTGTCCGGTCCCATGGATGCTGTGATATTGGCTTTAGAGTGTGCAGCTTTGAGAGGGAGGGGGAAAGGTAACACTGAACCTATCTGCCAGGATATTGGCAATATCAGTTGGTTCTGTAATGCTCGTGCCTTTGTGCTGTAACTCAGAGCAGATCTGGGTGTTGACATTGAGATATGTGACATAGCTATAGAATGCTTTGTGGTTGTTGGAATTAGTGGCGGTTTTGTTTTCATAGCTAGTTTTGGAGGATCTTATAAGGGATCTCACCTTTTTACTGAGGCTGACCAGGGAGCTCCTCCACGCATGGGATTGTATTCTCGTTTGCAACAGTGTCTTCCTCCTGTAGTACAGTTTGTTTATGGCAGGGGACCACCAGATTGGTTTCCTTAATTAGGAGTATAGCATCTTGGTTCTATTTTGGATAGCACAATCCATGCACTCATGTAAGTGCTTATAGAGTGCATTTGTGTAGGATTCAGCAGTTGTAACAGTATTGTCCATTTGCATGGGTGTCATGATGTTCACCATGTCTGTCTTAAGAAGCATGAAGTTGGCTTTGTAGACATATTATTCTGTTGTTCCCTTAATGGGGGATGGGGGTGGGATGTGGATATCAATGGTGTTCAGTTCATGGTTGGATCGGACCAACGAGGAGTTGACTTCAGGTGTGGAGCACCGGTCACTCATGTTGGTAATGCCTAGGTCTAGGATATTGTTGCCTCTGGTGGGTGTGTGGATATGTTGATCCAGGGCATTGGTGTTTATGAATTCCAGAAAGCATTGAACTAATGAGTTGGTACACGAGTAGTTTTTTCAGTTAATGGTGGGGTAGATTCAGTGAGACTATGTGATGAGTGTGGTGTGGTGCGAATGTTTACCTTCTCCACATGACTGTCAGGGTCAGGCTTGGTTGGAGAGAGCTTTACCTCCAGTTTGGCTAGATAAGTGCATCTCTCACAGGTTGTAGTGTTGTGTGGTAGGTGGAGAGGCTTGTCTGTGTACATGAGGCAATGTGTACATTGCCTCAAGATATCCAGATTCATCAGACAGACAGGAGAGAACACTGGCAGTTGACTCTTAGATATGCCTGAATATAGAACTACTTTCACCTAGATAAGTGAGGAAAGTTAGTACAAGAGCTATTTTACTCTAAGCAAGTGAGAAAAGTATGTACAAAACCTGTTGACCTCTAGGTAATGAGGAAGATTGAGTGCTATAGTAATTAGTAGCATATGTAGTGCTTACAAGTTCTGAACAAGTGCTGAGCATGAATAAGCAATCCAGATAGGGTCCTGGATAACATAAACACACTCCCCCCCCCAACAGGTACACAATCATATATCTATGTATGCCACAGGGCCCCTGTACCCACAACTATGCAGGTACAAGCTGCACTCAGGCTGCATGTGACCTTTCCACATCACAGGTTGTATCATACACATATGGCAAAACAAGATGCTCTCCACATACACATCATGTAAACATAGCTCCATGTCAGGCTGTGTACACACTGAATGGTGCACACCAACAGGTATCACAACCCACAAAGGGGGAGACACCACTGATAATGGGAAGTACTGCACTACTACCCTGCTGAGTCTGGTCTGGAAGGCCATGAACCTTGATCAAATAATTGTCAGCAGTACAGATGTATATGACAGTAAGGTTGATTTCACACTGCAAATCATAACCTTGCCAGGTCATGGGACATCATCACCCATACTGTGTACCACCTACACTCAGTATACTAGATGTACATTCCTATGTCACAGGAGTTTTTTGCAATGGGACTACTGGCAGAACCAACACTACAGAAGGTGTCTGAATAATACATGCTCATCACACCAGTGGCAGCTACAGTAAGTCAGGGTTAATGAATTGTATTCCCCCTCATTGTAGTCCATACCTCACAGACAAACAGAAGGCATCTACCTATTGAAGCATGTGAATGACTATGACCTAGGAGCAATAGCCGACTCAGGAGTGTTGTGGACAACATACAGAAGAGGCTTTGTAGGTGAGGTGTGTGTGACATATGGCCACAATCTGACAGCTACATATTGCATTGTCACCCCTATGTTAATAACCCTGTACCCATGAACTACCACCTAGGCAGCGGTCAACATAATGGACACTTGTGTGTAAGGGATGCAGCTGGGCAGTTGTCTTTCCTGTGATAGCTACATCAGCACACCTGTCAGGGAGTCATATGTGGCAACCCTAATAATGACATGGTGCCATCCATGAATTTATAGATCATTGTCCAGCCATACACAACACTCAAGTGACCCATATCAGATCACATATTTCCTTTAAGGGGTATTGGCCATGTGCAGATGACCTAAACCAGCCTTCCCATTCCCTATCTTCACTATGTAGCATGATGCATACCCTGAATAAATCCATGTCCAACCCAGTGATGTTGGACATGCTACACGTACACATCCTGATCTCAAACACATACTTCATGGACATCCACCTTCCACATGCTGGACAGATCCTTGTCCCATATACTTTACATAGTCCTGCCATACTATGCATTCCTGTCCATCAAAGCTGCACATCACTCCCCTCTCAAACATGGTGTGATTACTGCATGGTAAATGTATCATTAACCCTGTGGATCAGTAATGTGGCACTGCTCTACCTGGCCCCAGAGACCCACCTGTCAGCTACTGCCAGGTAACCTTTCATCCTAGATTCATACATGGCCCATGGCATATAGCCTACTAGTTGACTTTGACTGTACATGCTATAGTTGATATCCATCTCTGCAAATACCATCTGGCTAGCCAGTGTCCCATGTATATTACATGTGCAACACAGGTGATATGTGGCAGGATGTTGAACTGCTGTACAGTGACATGTAGATGTATATGGCAAAACACATACATGTAAAGCCTTATGTGAGCAAGTCTTGTCACAGGTCATGTCTGTTAAGGCAGTGTAAGTCTTTATATGGGGCATATACACAGCATCAAAGTCAGCTGCATTAATGTGGACACATCCAGCTATGTACTGATAGGTAGGAATACCAGTACAGGCAAACAGACATGCCCACATCAAGACAGCATCCACATGGAGTATGAGAAATGTAATCAGGTGACACACACACATATATGGTGATAATATCCACTCACCATTGAGTGTCACATGTGTGTGACACAAACATGTCAGTGTCATGTAGGTTTGCAAATACAACTATTTAAATGTAATAAATGTGATACACATGTATGTTCAGCTGTAGCTCTGTATGTCTCTGTGAGTTACTGTGGCCTGTCTCCATCATTATGTCATCCGGGTATGCCACATGCAAGGCTACCCCCTTTTACCCACTTGGAGGATGAGGCTCTCATCCAATATCTACTTGACAATCATGATATCCTGTTCAGCCATGTGCCACAGGATGCACAGCAGTGGGATGACCTGTGGTTGAAACTTTGAAGGAGGGTTAATGATGTGGGGAGCCACAACTGCACATACCAGCAGGTGCACAGACACTGTACAGACCTCATTAGATGGGCAAAACAGCATGTGAATGCAATCGTCAGGGAACAAGGTGCAACAGGTGGTGGACTACCAACTCAGCCCCCACTCACACATACCGAGGGGCTACTGGCCAACCTTGGGACACCTGTAGAACCACATCCACAAGCCTTAGCCGATATTGTGGAGGTGAGTGTCTCTGAACCACTGAGCCTGGAGTTGCCTGGAGTTGCCTGGTAAGTCAGTACTGCACCTATAACAACTATATTCCATATAGTTGCATGTGTCACTGTACAATATGTAATGTAACATCATATGCAAGGCATTTATACACACATGCAGCATACTATAATATGCTACTCTGTGTATGTACACATGTGCATACACCATAGTACAGTCTAATGTACTGGTGTATGTGTTAACATGCACATTGCACCCGGTAGCCATCATACAGGAGTGGATAATGCTCATACTGCTGTGTTACTCCTATTTAGGTACCTCTGGCGTTCTGCTGTGACAGAAGCCCATTGCAGGTGAGACTGTTATTATTTATCAGGAATCATAATGCACAGATCTATCTGCCATATGGCCATTTACAACATGTACACATAATGTATGGTCCTGTCACAATAAACAGGTCGCACCTGCAATGCATCACAATGCCTACCCATGTGCAACACTTGCAAACTATTTGAATCATCTCACTGACATGAATCCTCACAAACTGTCATTGCCAGATGTGTGGACAGCTGTACATACAATGGTGGAGGTGCTGTTCACTGTAGGGACATGTACTACAGATCAGAACTACACATGTGGGGAATACAAACAGTACTACACAGTGGGCTGGAGTATGGCCAGCCCACAGGATTCACTGGTGTGGATCATAGCCCTGCTACGAATGTCACACAATGTGATGGGCTATCTTGACATGTCTATGACATCTAGTGGCCTGGCTGCAGCACTGCCTACCTAACCTGAAAACATATCCCACATACCACCCTTTGTCTCCATAACCATGTCGTCAGTGGAGCATTTGACATCTATGGGTGTATGCCATATTGGACAACACAGACATGTGAAATAGATGCCCATCACAATAATTTGGCCAACACATGTACACACATGGCCATGGAGGATGGCCAGAGACATGGAGCAACACACACAGTAGACATGATGTGCTTGTGTGTACATCCTGTCGTACAATGGCTACACATAGTCCACCTATGGCCTTTGTGTAATGGTTATATTGAAGATGTGGAACATTAGACATCCTACAGACCTGTGCACATCTTGTGTAGGTGTAACAGCAATCCACCACATAAGATGTGTTGAACTTCTTGAGGGTGTCACAACATGACAGCAGTCACCTGTACAGTATCCACATCAGCCCACAGATACACTACATTCCCCTTGCTGGTGTCGGACATCAATGTCATACTTGCTCCTCGTGTGTGTGTGCGTGTGTGTGGTACACAGATATTATGTGGGACATGGTGTACCAATGTGTTCACCATGTCTGGCCATAGTTGCCAGGCAGCAGCAATATGGTTGCAGATGTGCAGGGGTGTCATCTGTATGCCCTTTAGTGACCTGTGTCACAACTTCCACATCATGGTTTAGTGTGTATACACCTCAGTGACATGGGTCACATTCCACAGTATATATGTATTGTATCTGAACACAGTCATAGCTATGAACTGTGTCTGTAACTCACACTGCAGTAGAAATGCCTCATGATTCCCTGCAATGGCCATGCACATCAGCTAAATGCGCAGTATATCTGTAGGGTGGACAGACAATACTGCATTGGGACACCATTACCCCACTGTATATTTAACAGGATACCATTGTGTAAAACATGTATGCATGTCATTGCACACGTCAGCAGATCACATGTCATACTACATATGATTGTCAAGGTCAAATGCTACACATCAGGCAGGTGTACTGCTAACCTGTGCTGGTCTACATGGTAACACAGGGATGTATGCTAACTACTACTATGATTGTTAAAGCTGGAAACAATGGAGCTGGCAGCAATGAATAAATCTTAAAAACTGTTTTAATGTAAGCGCTTTCGGCTCGGACCTTTCCAAGCCTTCTTCAGACAAAACAGTGAACTTCATTAAACAATCATTTAAATACCCATTCAATTAAAACATTAATTAATCTTTAAAGCAAAATGCTTAAAATTCTGCCTACATTTAACTTAATCTCAGGCATATAAACAGTAAAACAAAAAACAACTAGACTATAAATATAATTATAATCTACTCAATATGCTTGGTGGGCTTACATCTTAAAAATAAAAAATACTAAACATTATATTACTTATATTTCCAATAAACTTTAAATTTAGAAATACTACATTAAAAACTTTTAATGATATGTGTGCAAAAAAATCATCTATTCAAAGACAATAAATTCAGTACACATTTAATAGAAAGTGCCTCATTTAGACCTGGAAACACTTGGGCATTGGTAAGAATTTGCCATTTGAGCTCGTCCAGCTCTAACTTTAACTGCCACGGACCACCTCTAATATCACATGTTCTTTTTTGCAAAATTATAAATTTAAAACAATGTGTTGGATTAAATGCAATATGCTTAGCTAGAGCATTGTTCAAGTCTTTGTTATTAATAGCGTAACAATGCTCATATATTCTTTGCTTAAATTTACGCTCCGTTTTACCTATATAAAACGCATAACAGGTTTGGCATATAGCTGCATAGGTTACTGCCTTGATCTCACAATTAAATCTAGAATTAAGGTGGTAAGTGAAACCATTAATTACACAACTATTAGCCACCAAAATATTTTTGCATTGAGGGCAACAACCACATTTATACATACCTTTTATTTTAGAATGTGTGTAACAAATGTCATTCTTTTTTTCTAATATATTTTTGAGGTTCAAACCACGTTTATAAGTTAGTTTGGGTTTGTTCCCTAAAGCTTTGAAAAGTGCTTCATTACTGTTAATGATAGCCCAATTTTTATATAATATATTCCTTATAAGATCAAAATCTGTAGAGAACGTGTGCAAAAAACTAATATGATATGACTCTTTAGTTGGGTCAGCAGAAGAATTAATGTTAGAATCAAGATTAAAATTAATATCTGCTGGAACTTGATTCAAATTATGTTCTAACTCTTTATGAGGACTTAATAATGGAAGAAAGAAACCACTGGCTCTTTTATGTTGTATTTCAAATCTCAAAGATGTTATAATATGATTAGGATAGCCCCTATTCAAAAACATTTTTTCTAATAAATTACATTCTTGTTTGAAATCCGTATCGTCAGAGATCATTCTTGCTGCTCTCACCATCTGGCCTTTAATTACAGCTCGTTTTTGATGGTGAGGATGGCAGCTAGTGTAATGTAAAAAAAATGTTAGAATAAGTGGGCTTCCTATAAATTTTACTTTTAAAACAGTGGTTAAGTTTATCTTTCTCTAGCCATATGTCAAGGAAACTTATGGAATCAATGCCAATGACATAAGTGAAGTACAAAAATGAAGTTGTGAGAGATTAAGATTAAGATTTAAGATTAAGTTAAATGTAGGCAGAATTTTAAGCATTTTGCTTTAAAGATTAATTAATGTTTTAATTGAATGGGTATTTAAATGATTGTTTAATGAAGTTCACTGTTTTGTCTGAAGAAGGCTTGGAAAGGTCCGAGCCGAAAGCGCTTACATTAAAACAGTTTTTAAGATTTATTCATTGCTGCCAGCTCCATTGTTTCCAGCTTTAACAGTTTGTTCGTGTTTGACATTTTTCTTGTTGTTGGTATGGCTACTGGGAACGGAGCTAATTCGCAGCCTTTATTTGATGAAAGCGAAAATTCCGAACAAGGAAGTTCTAATAGAAATGGTTTGCAGCAGGAAGATGCCATCGGAAACCTGACTGCACTCATAGAAGTGCTTCTCTGACGTGTTGAAGCACTTTCGCAGAAGGTGGATGCCTCAGCTTGTGGGGTTAATCAACGTCCTATGGCCAATTCACAAAATAGTAACACCTCTAATGGATTTATACCGAATAATGGATTAGCGACTACAAAAGAAACAGCATTGCCTTCAAGTTATGCTTCTAGGGTTGCTCCAGTTTCTACTACGCCTGTTAGAACAGCTGAAAGCATTCAACCGGGTCAAGGTAATGCAATTCCCGTTACTTCTAAAGGAACTGTTCCTTGTCATAATTCGCCTGGTTTGGCTAATAATGAAATACAGCCTAATATTCCATCTGTTACAGCTTTCTTTAAAAACGATAATTTTTTAATGGTTTAGTAAACCATAATTCTTCCGCTACTGAGCAGAATGACTCTCAACTAAATAACAACTTATTAAGTTTAATTGATGAATTCGATGGTAAAATGTTCAAATGTAGGAAACTTCAACTTGAAGTTTCCTACCTGCAGGAATGTATTAACAAGAACATTATACCAAAAGGTCTTCGCCAGTGGCGGTATCCGGCAGGACTAATAGCCGGATCTCCTTTTCATCATGAATTAATTCAGCTTTTTGACCGTCAAGCTTTTGATTTTTTGAAAGCTCTTATTAATTATTATAACACAGAAATCACATCCTATAAATCAGATTTGGATATTTTAGATCAAGTAATTAAGAACCATTCAGATTTTACCTGATACAAGTTTGAATATTGCCGTGTCTATACTAGTATTGACACAGCTATGGAGAAACTCTTGCTTACCAAAAAGAAAAAATTAGCAAGAGACATTCAAGCTTATTCTAAGGGTCAAGCATATCCAGACCCTCCTAATAGTCGTCCAAATATTGACACTAGTAGCACAGTGGATAATTTATATTCACAAAACAATAATCCTGGCAGTAATAGGCTTTCCTCTGGGACTGATGTTATTTTGTCAAATGAGCCACTTCGCCGTAGCGAAAGACTCATAAATCGTAACAACAACAGTAATGACAACAGAATGACAGCTGAGCAAGCTGATCAGGGTTTTCAGTCCAGAGGAAATCCCAGGTCCAGCAATGGGCAGAAGAACAACAATTGGAAACCATCGAGGAACACCAAGAGGCAACGCAGGAGATAACCAATAGTGATTTTGACAATATTTCAAATCTAAAAATCATTGCTTCATCTAAAGGGGATTTTAAAATATTTAATTACACTAGTGTCAATGTGGATGAAGATATGGTTGATTTCTTATCAAAAGGACTTACATTTGTTCCTTCGAAAAGTATGAATATTGCGGACACTATTATTGATTTGAAGTTGTTTGTCCGCAAATTAAACTTGAATATATTATTGGGCAATAATACACCTAGTAATAATTCCATCAAGATAGCTAGTGTTTTTAATCCTTCTTTGCATCCTGATTTAACAGCTTTCGAGAGAATGTGTGAATTTGATTTGAGAGCCATTAAAAGCGCCCCGTGTAAAAAAACTAGTATTAATAATTGAAATAATGACGAACGAGATCTTATTACTTTATTAAAGAATTGCAACATTAGGATTATGAAACCTGACAAGGGTGGGGGCCTGGTACTTATGGACCAGGCAGTATACACTGAAAATATTATGACCCACCTTTGTACTGACTCTTATTGTCAGGTTTCACTTAATGAAATTAATGGGGCATATAGAAGAATTAGACAAGTTATCGAGGATTTATTTTTAGAAGCATCTATTAATATTGATTTGTATAACTATCTCCTGATGCTGGCCCCAACAGTTCCTGCAATTTTTGGCACACCAAAAATTCATAAATCTTTACAAGAACCCCCATTTAGAATAATTGTTGATGGAAGAGGTTCTATCACTTATGGGTGTGCCAAATACATTGATAGTATACTCAAACCATTCCTCGATACGGAAACACAAATCTGTAGAGATTCGTGTTTTTTTCTGCAGAGTATCAACAAGTTAGACTATAAACCTCATTGTCTCTTTTTGACAATAGATGTCAAGGACTTATATACGGTCATCCCCCAAGACTTAGGTATCAAATTGGTTTCTGAGTTTTTGGTGAGGAAAAAAGCAGACCATAACACCATTTATTTAGTCACCACTTTATTAGATATCGTTTTAACTAACAACTACATGACTTTCAATAACAACTACTATTTGCAGAAGTCAGGTGTAGCTATGGGCTCCCCATGTGGTGGGAGCTTTGCTAACACGGTTATGGCCTTGTGGGAGCATTCATTCCTTTTTCCAGACCCATTATTTCAGCAAAACGTCTATTGGTACACTAGGTAACATGAGCATTGTTACGCTATTAATGTTTTGCTTATGGGTGGGTGACCATATCGAAATCCCTGATTTTATTAACAATATATGTAGGACAACTTCATTTTTGTACTTCACTTATGTCATCGGCATTGATTCCATAAGTTTTCTTGACATATGGCTAGAGAAAGATAAACTTAACCACTGTTTTAAAAGTAAAATTTATAGGAAGCCCACTTATTCTAACATTTTTTTACATTACACTAGCTGCCATCCTCACCATCAAAAACAAGCCGTAATTAAAGGCCAGATGGTGAGAGCAGCAAGAATGATCTCTGACGATATGGATTTCGAACAAGAATGTAATTTATTAGAAAAAATGTTTTTGAATAGGGGCTATCCTAATCATATTATAACATCTTTGAGATTTGAAATACAACATAAAAGAGCCAGTGGTTTCTTTCTTCCATTATTAAGTCCTCGTAAAGAGTTAGAACATAATTCGAATCAAGTTCCAGCAGATATTAATTTTAATCTTGATTCTAACATTAATTCTTCTGCTGAGCCAACTAAAGAGTCATATCATATTAGTTTTTTGCACACGTTCTCTACAGATTTTGATCTTATAAGGAATATATTATATAAAAATTGGGCTATCTTTAACAGTAATGAAGCACTTTTCAAAGCTTTAGGGAACAAACCCAAACTAACTTATAAACGTGGTTTGAACCTCAAAAATATATTAGAAAAAAAGAATGATATTTAATTCTAAAATATTCACATTCTAAAATAAAAAGTATGTATAAATGTGGTTGTTGCCCTCAATGCAAAATATTTTGGTGGCTAATAGTTGTGTAATTAATGGTTTCACTTACCACCTTAATTCTAGATTTAATTGTGAGACCAAGGCAGTAACCTATGCAGCTATATGCCAAACCTGTTATGCGTTTTATATAGGTAAAACGGAGCGTAAATTTAAGCAAAGAATATATGAGCATTGTTACGCTATTAATAACAAAGACTTGAACAATGCTCTAGCTAAGCATATTGCATTTAATCCAACACATTGTTTTAAATTTATAATTTTGCAAAATAGAACATGTGATATTAGAGGTGGTCCTTGGCAGTTAAAGTTAGAGCTGGACGAGCTCAAATGGCAAATTCTTACCAATGCCCAAGTGTTTCCAGGTCGAAATGAGGCACTTTCTATTAAATGTGTACTGAATTTATTGTCTTTGAATAGATGATTTTTTTGCACACATATCATTAAAAGTTTTTAATGTAGTATTTCTAAATTTAAAGTTTATTGGAAATATCATAAGTAATATAATGTTTAGTATTTTTTATTTTTAAGATGTAACCCCACCAAGCATATTGAGTAGATTATAATTATATTTATAGTCTAGTTGTTTTTTGTTTTACTGTTTATATGCCTGAGATTAAGTTAAATGTAGGCAGAATTTTAAGCATTTTGCTTTAAAGATTAATTAATGTTTTAATTGAATGGGTATTTAAATGATTGTTTAATGAAGTTCACTGTTTTGTCTGAAGAAGGCTTGGAAAGGTCCGAGCCGAAAGCGCTTACATTAAAACAGTTTTTAAGATTTATTCATTGCTGCCAGCTCCATTGTTTCCAGCTTTAACAGTTTGTTACTACTATGATTGTGTAATTTTCATGCCATCTGCTATGACACATGCATGCTGTTGTGTGCAACCCAGGGATGTATGATAACTACCACTATTATTGTCTGTGCTGCATGTTGTCTGCTGTATCACATGCATGTTCCATGCCTTCTGTCATATCACACGCGTGTGTGTGTGTCTATTGTATAGATTGTAATGTACAGTTCTTGTCTGCCCTCACAGGTGATGTAGGTGCGTTGCCCTCCTGTGGTACATCTGATGTTAGTGTCCCTACAGACTCTAGCAGTGATGATGAACGTATGACTGAGGCACAGGCAGAGTTGTCAGGGGCTGAAACTGTGCCATTGGTTGCTATTCCAGCTATATCCCCTCATCCCCGCACACAGATCTCATGCCTGCACATACTCCATCACCAGTGGCCATAGAGGAAGGACAGCTGGTGCGTGGTAGCTTGGAACAGGAAAGTGTGGGGGCTATGGAAGGTGTGCCTACACACCATGGTGTCAGCCAACTGACTGGTGGTGCCCCACACAGGCACGTGGCCAGTGCTGCTCGTAGGAGGACTTCTGGTCAACATGCTCCTGCAAGACAGAGTGCAGCAGCTGGTGTCACCAGACACATGTTTCAGGCTGTAATGGAGGCACAGGCATGTGCTGAATGGCACAACAGAGAAGATCAGAGGCTTAGAGGGCTGCTGTCCATTCTTTAAACAACATCCAGGCAATGGTAAATGCTCAACAGCAGATTGATGAAGCTTTGGATAGGAAGTTGTGTGACATGGTTGGAGTCCTTGACCATGACATGAGAATCTGCGAGCGTGAGCTGTCTGTGTTGGAACATCTGGTAGGAGTGAGGCATTGGGCACGTGGACATAGGCCTGCTATATCACCTGTTTCAGGTCTATGTGTATGAGCTACCTCACATGTCTGCTTCCATAGTGGCGGTAGCAGCAGCAGTGCATCTGGTGCTGTGCTGTCCAGACCACGACACAGCAGGCCATGAGAACATGGCCCAGGATGGTCCCAACAGGGACACGGTTCCAGTGGACAAGTGACATCAGACAATACCCAATCTGATCTCTGTCTGGTAGTGCACAAAGAACGAACTTCTGTAAATACGACAAACTTACAAAAGCAAAAGCTCCTCCGGCACAAACCAACAGCAGGAACCAAGGAATAAATTCTTTAATGAATGTAAAGCGCTTTTTGTCGCCCTCTATTGGAGCAACTTCTTCAGACAAAGATACAAAATATAAGTTCTTCATTTATAGCTTAACGTCATTTCCTTAATGGAATCAATTAAAGTAATACACATATCAATACAAACTAACAATATAATAACGTTAAGGAATATTAAAACTATGTGTTAAGATCCTGTTTAACAGGTATAAAGTGCTGCTGCAAATCTAAAAGAATGCACATTTTATATATAAAAATATAATTAAAATATATAAATGTATATAAGAAACGGCATATGTATATGCATATACACACATACATACATGTGTATACACGTAAGTATATACATACATACACACACACACACTCATGTAAAAGCTTATTGTGACCAATATCCACACACACCCACATACATATAAATTGTTATTATAACAGTAAAATAAAACAATGTGTTTAAATATATCATATAAAATTTGATGAACCATAATTAACTAAAATGATGGCTAATAAAAGTAGTGACAGCTATATTAATCATCAAAATATATTAAAAATATGTTAAAATTATGTTAAAATTATTACTAAAGATTACTGAAAATCATTAAAAGTTGATAAAAATGTTACAAGTAGTGGTTATCTAAGTAAACTTTTCAACTTCAGTAAACATAAAATGTTACATTGTTCATTCAGTCCTGGTTTAGAAAAAGAGTTTGTTCTCCATTGCCAGGACAATTCACATTCTTCCAACAAAAAATTATATGGTCCCCCTCTAATATCAGTTACAACTTGGTCTATGGCTGTAAATTTAAACTTGTGTCCTACGTTAGCGATCGTGTGTTTTGCCAATGCATTTTCCATCTTAGCATTGGCTATCGCATATGTATGTTCGTAAACCCTATCTTTGAAGCGGCGTTCTGTTTTTCCTATGTAGAACGCTGTACATAAAGTACACATTGCTACATAGACTATTAATTTTGAATTACAATTAACTTTATATTTTATCTTGTATTTATTATTGTTTATAGTAACATATTCGCCGCTAAGCATGTGTTTACACATATTACAGCTACTGCAATTAGTCATTCCTACACGGTAGCTGAAACTATTAGTTTTACTAGACTCAAGGATGTTTTTAATATTTTGACCTTTTCTAAACACAATTGTTGGATATTCAAAAAATTTTTGATTAATATTTCTATCTTGTTGAATTAATCTGTCTGGTAGTGCCCGTGCAACCTTTGGCAGGCACAGGTCACATGTCTGTGGCCGGACACTGTGAACTGTAAAACCTCACCTGTACAGTCTGCAGCTGTCAATAATACCCCTGTGTAGGCCAGACACATGGCAGAACTGTGTGCATACATACACACACACACTGGAAACATATGTAGGGCACCGCAACACACACATGCATAACATTCACATACGCCCAATTAGATCAAAGGCCCTAACCCACACACATGATGTCATCCAATGGTGCAGCCTAGGCCTCTGGCAAACATTATCACCCTGTGCATATGATGATGCCTGTGCCGCATCCCTGACATCCACACCATCGGTGCAGGGACATGCTCATATGGTCTGATGCACAGGGTGAACAAACTAGGAAGATAAGTGTAGCTTACAATTCTTGAGTACTGTTGACAGGCAGCAGACATACCATGTACTACAGGTATACAATGCATTTTGTACTGTTAACAGTATGTGTCTTGTGTAACAGCAGTAACTGCATGTTGGTCATGATGTTCTGCTGTCCTCCTTCAGGTCTTATTGCACGTGCCGGTGGATGTCAGTGTTTGCAGTTAGTGTCCATTATGTCCATGTGAACTACTCACAGGTATGTATGAATATACCAGCATGCGCCATGTAGCTGCCACATACCAGTGAGAATGCCCCATGTTCCAAACATGTCTACTGATCCAAGAACATGATAGCTGTGTATTAAGCTACTGTGGCTGCAGACATGACATCCATACAGGGTGACATCACAGGTACAGTTATATGGAGTGGTGAGATAAGAGAGTAGTCTAACTGATTACAAGGATAGAGGCCAATGGGAAGTGTGATGTCTCATTGGGAATCAGTAATACACGTTCCCATGACAGGATGCCAACACACAACTGCACCCATGCACTCAGGTATTGACACACATGTATTCAGTGACACAGTAACACACCCACACACTCACGGATTCACCGACACAGTAGCACACACTCGCATACAGTTGCTACTGGTGAGGTGAGGACCCCTGCCTATGTGCAAATCATCATTACAGTACTGTGCATCTACATGATGTGCCACAGAGAATACACATGTACAGGTAGTCAGTATGGCCTAAGATCGGGGACATCAACACTGATAGCAGAATGCATCGCCTGGATGGGGGAGGGGTCTTATCAGTTCAATATGGTAACATACATCCTCACTCCAGGGAACAGACAGCCCTACACACACACACACACACACACACACACACACACACACACACACACACACACACACACACACACACACAGACACAGTGTGGCATTCAGTATTGAATACACCTATGTCACGCACATACAGATACCTCACATGTGTGAGATACATGCCCCTGCCTATGTTCTGCTTTCTACATTGCAGTCTTTACAGATGTGTACACTAATGTACAGGAGAGTGAGTAACAATTGAGATGTATTGCTCACCATACGTAACATATATGGACACACACGCAACCACACATGCCAGTACTGTGAATCACAGACCTGCCTAGCTCATGATATGTATGACAGATGTACAGCAGTATTGCACACGTTACAAACTGTACTGATGCTTCCTGTGGCAACAGTGCTGATATATGCACATGGGACGTCTTAACTGTTAATAGGGGTCAAGTGATTTACCTTCTCTGTCACCCTGACCATTGTCTAAGTTGTGTGTTATGTCCTTCAATTAACAAAACCATTGCTTACTGGTTACACAGATTATTGTAGGACCACTTGTGACACACCTGTGAGCTGTCCACAGCAAACATCCATCTGCAAAGATGCCCACCCACTTAGTTATTTCTACACATCTGTCCATACCTGAGGTACATCTTTCCATACATTCAGCATATCACCATATACAGCTGGCAATGTTGAGGCTGCATTGCAACTGCATGATGTACTAGGATACGCGACACCTGTATACATCAGCAACTGCACACGCATGTTATCTGAACGCACAACACTACATGTACGGGTGTGTAGGTCCTACAATATTGTCATTTGAGCATGTTTGTAGGGATTGCAATTGGAGGACATGTGTAATGACATACATGACACATGGAATGTTGTATGATATGATGGGTGTAATGGGTGACCGGTACAAAGGGAATGTTACCTCTGTCAAAACTGATATCACACCTTTTGTACTGTTAGCATTCAGCAGCCATGGACCTACATTCCATGTGCATGTGTGTAATGGCTGTTGCCACCTGTTTGCACAAAGAACAACAACAGCTCTGCTATTTACATGTATGTTGTGTGTTTGTGTGTGTGTGTGAGTGGCATGTACATACCCAGGGCAGGTACATGTATGTCATATCCATACACAAGGGTGTGTACTGGTGTACAGCAACAGTCATCTGCTAAGCTTTGGCAGTCTTTTCTGGCATTAGAGAACTAGGCATAGCTCCTCGTGGTCCCCTGCAGAGTTCCTAAGCCAGCAGAGAGCAGAAAAAGCAACTTTCTTGATCATAAGTATTTTTTAAACTTTTTAGTTTGCATTTTTCGATCTTTTGAGCTTTTCGACTACTGTTTGTGCCTGTATTACTGTTTTATTACCTTATTTTCCTGTTTTTGTGAGCTTATATTGTTGATTGCACTTGTGGGCTAAAGTATTGCTTAAAAGTAACAAACAGGCTAATACACTCAAGTGTACCAGCCTTTGATAGCAATTTAGTCGAAAACAAAGCATTTACTGCATTTTTTCTGTCTGTTTGCAAAAAAAACAAAAAAAAAAATATTTCTCCTTTCCTAAACTTTCCTAGCTAGTTGTTCCAGTGATCAGATTTTGCTGATCCCTGGGCTTTGTATTTGGTTTCTGTGTTCCTCCATTTTCTTGTGTGACCAGAGGTAGTTTCTTTACTCACCAGTGGGAGTGGGGAGTACTGAGCTGCTTGTTTGTCCTCAGAGGAGTGGTTAGAAGCAGCAACTAGTAATTTGTCGGCCATTTTGGGTCATTTCCTGTTTTTCCAGCCCCCTGCTATAAAGCACGCTTTGGCAGGCTTTTCTGGCATTAGAGAACTAGGCATAGCTCCTCGTGGTCCCCTGCAGAGTTCCTAAGCCAGCAGAGAGCAGAAAAGCAACTTTCTTGATCATAAGTATTTTTTAAACATTTTAGTTTGCATTTTTCGATCTTTTGAGCTTTTCGACTACTGTTTGTGCCTATATTACTGTTTTATTACCTTATTTTCCTGTTTTTGTGAGCTTATATTGTTGATTGCACTTGTGGGCTAAAGTATTGCTTAAAGTAACAAACAGGCTAATACACTCAAGTGTACCAGCC
This sequence comes from Protopterus annectens, assembly GCF_019279795.1. Lineage (NCBI taxonomy): Eukaryota > Metazoa > Chordata > Ceratodontiformes > Protopteridae > Protopterus > Protopterus annectens. Next base: position 1,658,551,635 of record NC_056728.1, on the reverse strand, counting down.
TTTGATAGCAATTTAGTCGAAAACAAAGCATTTACTGCATTTTTTTCTGTCTGTTTGCAAAAAAAACAAAAAACCCAAAAAAATATTTCTCCTTTCCTAAACTTTCCTAGTTAGTTGTTCCAGTGATCAGATTTTGCTGATCCCTGGGCTTTGTATTTGGTTTCTGTGTTCCTCCATTTTCTTGTGTGGCCAGAGGTAGTTTCTTTACTCACCAGTGGGAGTGGGGAGTACTGAGCTGCTTGTTTGTCCTCAGAGGAGTGGTTAGAAGCAGCAACTAGTAATTTGTCGGCCATTTTGGGTCATTTCCTGTTTTTTCAGCCCCCTGCTACAAAGCATGCGTTGGCAGGCTTTTCTGGCATTAGAGAACTAGGCATAGCTCCTCGTGGTCCCCTGCAGAGTTCCTAAGCCAGCAGAGAGCAGAAAAAGCAACTTTCTTGATCATAAGTATTTTTTAAACATTTTAGTTTGCATTTTTCGATCTTTTGAGCTTTTCGACTACTGTTTGTGCCTATATTACTGTTTTATTACCTTATTTTCCTGTTTTTGTGAGCTTATATTGTTGATTGCACTTGTGGGCTAAAGTATTGCTTAAAAGTAACAAACAGGCTAATACACTCAAGTGTACCAGCCTTTGATAGCAATTTAGTCGAAAACAAAGCATTTACTGCATTTTTTTCCTGTCTGTTTGCAAAAAAAAAAAACAAAAAATATTTCTCCTTTCCTAAACTTTCCTAGCTAGTTGTTCCAGTGATCAGATTTTGCTGATCCCTGGGCTTTGTATTTGGTTTCTGTGTTCCTCCATTTTCTTGTGTGGCCAGAGGTAGTTTCTTTACTCACCAGTGGGAGTGGGGAGTACTGAGCTGCTTGTTTGTCCTCAGAGGAGTGGTTAGAAGCAGCAACTAGTAATTTGTCGGCCATTTTGGGTCATTTCCTGTTTTTTCCAGCCCCCTGCTATAAAGCACGTGTTGGCAGGCTTTTCTGGCATTAGAGAACTAGGCATAGCTCCTCGTGGTCCCCTGCAGAGTTCCTAAGCCAGCAGAGAGCAGAAAAAGCAACTTTCTTGATCATAAGTATTTTTAAACTTTTTAGTTTGCATTTTTCGATCTTTTGAGCTTTTCGACTACTGTTTGTGCCTATATTACTGTTTTATTACCTTATTTTCCTGTTTTTGTGAGCTTATATTGTTGATTGCACTTGTGGGCTAAAGTATTGCTTAAAAGTAACAAACAGGCTAATACACTCAAGTGTACCAGCCTTTGATAGCAATTTAGTCAAAAACAAAGCATTTACTGCATTTTTTCTGTCTGTTTGCAAAAAAAACAAAAAATACAAAAATATTTCTCCTTTCCTAAACTTTCCTAGCTAGTTGTTCCAGTGATCAGATTTTGCTGATCCCTGGGCTTTGTATTTGGTTTCTGTGTTCCTCCATTTTCTTGTGTGGCCAGAGGTAGTTTCTTTACTCACCAGTGGGAGTGGGGAGTACTGAGCTGCTTGTTTGTCCTCAGAGGAGTGGTTAGAAGCAGCAACTAGTAATTTGTCGGCCATTTTGGGTCATTTCCTGTTTTTTCCAGCCCCCTGCTATAAAGCACGCGTTAGAGCGCTTTAGCGCGATTTAGCGTGGAGCTGCTACCGTTGCACATTAGGGCAGTGCCGGTTAATCAGATTTAAACTATTAGGGCTACCTAAAGTCCACTCTTCAAATTTTCCCTTAAAACTACCTTCCTCAAAGTATACTACTGTTCTATTTAGTGTATCCTACAACTATAAATTATCTCTACTTGACTCCCAAGTAGACTATTCTCTATCTGTATAGCGAAGCACTTGCTCCTACAGTACTTATCACCTCGATACAGCACTCTTGTTATAGAAAGTACCCCAAAAAAGCAAACCCCATTTCTTGGTCACCCACATCCCCCAGAATCTTTTCTTAAGTTTTTCTGTCTATTCCTTCTAGCATGTCGAGGGATCAGTTGCTAATGTCCTCTCCTGCTCAGCTGGTGAACCTGGGAATATTGAGGCAATGTTACAATTGCCTCATGTACACAGACAACCCTCTCCTCCTCCCACAAAACACAAATACATGCGAGAGATGCAACTATACGGCCAAACTGGAGGCTGAGCTCTCTCAACATAGGACTGGCATGACCAGACAGGAGGAGAAGGTAACCACACACGCTATAGACCCAGTCTCACATAATAACATCACAACCTCAAATCATACACATAAACACACAAAGACATACTCGGAGGCTCTGATAAAAAATCTACCAAAACAGCAGAGGCCACCAAAGCAGACACCCAAACAACTACCACCTCAGAACACAACACCTGCAACACATAGACCACACAGTCAGAGTGTCAAGCAGTGACAGCCCTTAAGGCCAAACACAATGCCAGACACACTAGTCATTGGTGACTCCATAGTCAGACACACTGACGTCCCGCTCACCAGACTGAGTAAGGAGAAGGTCACAGTAAGCTGCCTGTCGGGTGCTAGAATCCGCCACATAACGCATGCACTCAGGTCTCTCAACAGCAGGTACAAGTACGACTCAATCATTGTCCATGCTGGTGTTAACGACCTGAGACGTACTTCCTTGGACTACATGAAAAGAGACATAGAGGAGCTCTCTGATTATGTAGCCCAAGCAGGTATGACCCTGACCTTGAGCAGTATCCTACCTTCACCAAGAATGATGCCACAATACAGAGATAAGATGATCAGCTTTAACAATTGGCTTAAACTCTGGTGTCATTCAAAGGGGATCCAATGTCTGTCTGCCTGGGATGACATGCTGGACAAGCCACGCTGCTTCCAAGGGACGGCTTGCACTTGTCACCCTGGGATTCGGATTTTGGCAAAGGCTCTTGCCACCCCATAGTGCCTTTTTAGGCAAGGCTCAAATTCTAAACCTACCACCCTAGAACAAAACAAAGAAAAAACTAAGGGTAATGCTGCTCAATGCCAGAAGTCTCAACCTCAAGATGCACGCACTCGAGGCCCTTCTCAGTATGGAGAACATCGATGTCTGTGCTGTGACAGAAACCTGGTTCAAGGCTCCTGAGAGCACCCCAGCACTATCAGATTTTACCTCATATCATGCGTTCTGGCCCCAAAACCCGGACAATACCAAGAAAGGAGGAGGGGTATCCATATTCATCGAGGACACCCACACCTCAAGATTGGTGGCATCGCATGATGCATCGGAAACCATCCAGGTGCAATTAACCATAGGCAAGATTGCTCTGCAATTTGTAACATGTTACAGGCCACCCTCGCAAACTCAGGAACCTCATATGGCCTTCCTGAAAACACTGGAGGGGATAAATGTATCTCCGAACACCATCATACTAGGTGACTTCAACTACCCTAATATAGACTGGGAACACTACTCAAGCCCAAACACTCTAGCCCAAAAGTTCCTGGAATTCATAAACTCAAATGCCATGGAACAACTAGTCACCATCCCCACAAGAGGAGAAAACATACTTGATCTCATCATCACGAACATGGGAGCACAATGTTCAACGCCGGAAGTATACCCCTCACTGGTGAGATCTGATCACAAACTAATCTCGCTGGAGGTCCTCATCCCGCCCCACCGAAATGAAAAAGACCACAGTAAAGAACTTCTAAAGCCGACTTCACACTTCTAAAGACCAGTGTGGTCTCCTTTTAGGCCCGTGAGCCAGCGGTTAACATTACTCAAACCGCTGAATCACTTACAAATGCCTTCTACCAGCACCTGCAGGGCTGCATGGATCAGGCAATCCCAAGCAAAACAAAGACTCTTTGTACCAAAGGCAAGCGTCCAGTCTGGTGGACCCCAGCCATAAACAAACTCTACAACAAAAGGAGAAAGCTACTACAAGATAGAACAAAATCCTTAAAAGGTAAGACACCGCTGATCACTATAAGTAAAAAGCTAAGAGCTCTCATAAAATCATCCAAAGCTAATTTTGAGAAAAAAATAGCTAAGGACTCTAAAGACAACCATAAGGCATTCTTTAGCTATGTCAGAAACCTAGGAGGAAACTCCCAGATATGCTCAGAATTAGTTCAAAATGATGTGAAGATTACTGATCCTACAGACATTGCCAACATACTGGCTGACAGGTTCAGTGCAAACTTCTTCCCCTCCCCTAAAGGAGAGATATCTATACCAAATGATTGTAGCCCCCCAAACATCTCTAACGCCCAGGTGAGAACTGCTCTCTCCAAGGCAAAGAACACAGCATCCATGGGACCTGATGGTGTCCCCGGCTGTGTGCTCCATGAACTCAACGAGGAATTAAACCCACAGTTAGGACAGCTGTTTAATCTTAGTCTCACCTCTGGATACGTACCCAGGGAGTGGCGCACAGGGACTGTGGTCCCACTCCACAAAGGCGGTGCCTCCACCGACCCTGGAAATTACCGTCCCATTAGCTTGACAAGCCTTATCTGCAAAGCCATGGAGAGGATCATAATGGATCTCATAAATAAAGACATAGGGAACTTGCAGACTTTGGATCCAACCCAGTTTGGCTTTGTCAAAGGCAGATCATGCCTTTTAAACTTGGTTGACTTTTTTGAAACAGTCACCAAGGCCATTGACGAGGGAAAGGCAGTCCATACAGCCTACCTAGACCTGGCGAAGGCTTTTGATACAATACCTCACTCGGGTATCATTGAAAAACTCATCAACTTAAATGTAAACCCATACATTACAAGATGGGTTGCAAACTGGCTGAGTGACAGAACCCACAGGGTCAGAGTTGCTGGCGCCATGTCAGACTCAAAGCCTGTCACAAGTGGTGTCCCACAGGGCTCAGTCCTGGGCCCACTCTTGTTTGGCATCTACTTTTCTGAAGTACAAGCAAACACAGGAGGGTTATGGCTGACAAAGTTTGCAGATGACTGCAAACTGGGCGCCGTAGTTGAAAACACATCCAACGCAGATATCCTTCAAAAGGGTCTCACAGAAACGGATAACTGGTGCCAGAGCCATGGCCTAAAGTTAAATGCCAAGAAATGCATAGTCATACCCTTCGGGAAAAATAAGGTTACCCCTAGCTACCATATAGGTGGCAATCCCCTGAACACAGAAGAAGTTATTAGGGACCTGGGAACCCAGGTTGACAGTAGCCTTTCATTCGACACTCATATTGCTAAAGTAGTTAGGAAGACCTTCTACATTGCCCACGTTATCATGAAGGGATTCACATCTAGATCAAGGGAAGTCATAGTCTCCCTATACTCATCACTCATCAGACCAATGATCGAGTGCAATGCCCCATTCAGAATGTATCTGACCCGACACTTGCAGCAGCTGGAGCGGCCACAAAAATTCCTCACCAAAAGGATAAAGGGTCTCAAAAATCTGTCTTATGCTGCCCGACTGAAAGAACTCCAGTTATATTCAGTTGCTTACCGCTTGCTCAGAGGTGACCTATGCCTGACATACAAGGCCATGTCAAACCCAGATTTGATGAACATGCTTCATCTCAAAAAATCTAGATCCCTCAGAGCCACAAGGGCGGGAGACTTAAACCTCAACACGGTTATTAATAGGACGTGCTGGCGGGATAGATTCATCACCCAAAGACTCCCTATGCTGTGGAACAAAATCCTGGTTTATTTGAGGCAGAGCACCTCGCTGGCCTTGTTCAAGAGGAATCTTGACCAATGGATGGGAGATCGCAGATACACCCCAGGGGTTACCTCAGTGTCACTGCTCGACAGAGGCACAGCAAAATAATGGGCATAGTTTCTCCAAACTAAAGGGGTGGCGTAAGCCACAAAACTATGGGCTAGGCTTATAAATGCCCTCGGGCAGATAGCCTAGTATGAACCTATGAACCTATGAACCTATGAACCTATAATGGTGGAAAGTACCGAGGGCCCCTGGTATTTGTACAGCTGACCTGGTTACAGACAGTGGTATCAATGTATTACATAACAATGATGCAACTGTGTCAGTACATGGGTACTCTCTAAAGTTGATGTAGAGCTTGGTACAGTCCACTGGTCAAGGGTCACATGGTGGTGTACTCTTATATGTCCTACAACATGTATGGATGCGTGCTGGTGGTCTGAGGGCATGGTGGTGTCTGAGGTTTACATCCTAGAATGCAGCACGTGACACTGTGTCCTGCACATGACACATCTGTGATGCCTTTCATAGGGGTACCGGTCAGTACCTGTGAGTGGCCTTTATGTATGTGGGGACACCACCACCACCACCACCTGGAGCGGTCCGTACCTGTGTTATGGCCCACATGTCTGGTTATGAGGTATATGGTGGCAGTGCTAGGTTCTGAGGTATATGGTGGTAGTGCTATTGTGCACTACAGAGCCATCAGCCAGATGTTCCACACTGCACAGATGTCAGTACTCCCCATTGTTGGATCTACAGTGACCAGCTGTGATTATGGACGCTACACATCTAGCACTAGTTAGCATAACAAAACAATGCAGTTGCCCTGTAGGTGTCAGGGAGTTATCCTGTGTTTAGGGCATTTGCCTTGGAATGGCACTGTATGGGTGGATGCGACTTGGGTATTATCCCCACTCCCTTGAATCATGGATGCATTTGATATGTGTCAAAGGCCTGTCTACTGTCAGCCATGTCATCCCAGAATGACAGCAGATGTTGTGCAAAAGACTGGTGTCAAATATATGCAGAGCAGCGTTCCTGCTAACAATGACAACTATTAACACCAGAGCCCATTACAATGTGTTCTTTACGTCTACCTGTAATAGCATGGCCACTGTGGCCTTCCGTGTTTAGAATCAGAGTGCATCCTAGTCAGCCCTGTGTTACTAAGTGTATGAGCATGCCCAGTATAACCTTGTGTAGATGGACACATAGTGCATTCCGAACAGCCCTGTGCTACTAAGTTTGTGAGCATGCCCAGTGACACCTTATGTTGGTTATGTGCCTCTGTGAATGGGCATGGCCATTGTAACCCTGTATAGTGGTAGTAGTCATCCATTCCACAGATGGGCATACTCCAGGTCAGGATGGATTCCTACTTTAAACACACAGATTCACAGATATGTACATCTTAACTGCCAGCATCCCTGTTGATGTCTGCATTCCTAGAAGGTCACAATGACAGCCTTGAAATGTGTAGCCTGTGTGGCGCGACTCATAAGTATGTAGTATTGTAATAGTGATCTGTAAATAGGCAGGTGTTCCATTCCCCCCACTGGTATGTGTGTGTGTGCATGTCTGTCCCCATTTGCCAGAGGACTGTCAATTGCTTTTAGACTGCTCACACTCCATACAATTCGTATACCCACCTTTGGCAGGGCTGATGATGACACCCACCTACAAATACACCTCTGGGAGTGCTGTGTCCCAGTTATCTCGGTAGCGTGTTCTGTAACTGCATAATGCTGTAGTGTAATAAAGTAGTTAGGTCGGTGTTCTAATCCCAGACTTGCCGTGTGTGTGTGTGTGTGCGTGTGTGTGTCCATCTGCCTGAGGACTGAGTAATGCTTTTAGATTGCTCACACTCCATACATTTCTTATACCCACCTTTTGCAAGGCTGATGATGTCACCCACCTACAAATACACTTCTGGGAGTACTGTGCACCAGTAATCTCGGTAGCGCATTCTGTAACTGCATAATGTTGTAGTGTAATAAAGTAGTTAGGTCGGTGTTCTAATCCCACACTTGCCGTATGTGTGTGTGTCCTTGTCTGCCTGAGGACTGAGTAATGCTTTTAGACTGGTCACACTCCTTACATTTCTTATACCCATCTTTGGCAAGGCTGATGATGTCACCCGCCTACAAATACACCTCTGGGAGTGCTGTGTCCCAGTAATCTCAGTAGTGTGTTCTGTAACAGCATAATGCTGTAGTGTAATAAAGTAGTTAGATTGGTGTTCTAATCCCACACTTGGTGTGTGTGTGTGTGTGTGTGTGTGTGTGTGTGTGTGTGTGTGTGTGTGTGTGTGTGTGTGTGTGTGTGTGTGTGTGTATGTGTGTGTATGTGTCCCCGTCTGCCTGAGGACTGAGTAATGCTTTTAGACTGCTCACACTCCATACATTTCTTCTACCAACCTTTTGCAAGGCTGATGATGTCACCCACCTACAAATACAACTCTGGGAGTGCTGTGCCTCTGTAATCTCGGTAGCGCGTTCTATAACTGCGTAATGCTGTAGTGTAGTAAAGTAGTTAGATCGGTGTTTTAATCCCAGACATGCTGTGTGTGTGCGTATGTGTGTCTTTGCCTGCGTGAGACAAGTACAGTACTTTGTAGTATTTGCCATAGCGCATGCCCTAAATGCGTATTGCTGCAGTGTGATATGGTAGGGGGTGTATATAGGACATGGCAAGTGTGTGTTTGTCTGTCAGAGCCTGTGTAGAGGTGGTTGTGATTGTCTTACCATTGGACATGTTTGGGAGTGGGTTTTGTAGTTTTCCTATATGGTATCCATCTTACGACACATTGGCCACCTCACGAGGAGTACAGCTGTCAGTCAGCCACGGGACTATGTTGGCAAGCCATACCCATACATCTGGCGAAAGGCCTGGTGAACAAGTATGCAGCCCTACTGGTACCTGATATATGTCCAGCACCCATGTGCCATGCACAAACAAACTTGCCTAGGATATCCCGCTATGTTGCTAGTACCATGCACATTGATGACAGATAGTAGGCATGGTGTGAATGCAATGGCCTGCAGAGGACATGGCACCCTGTTCAGCAGTACAATAGGCACATATATGCGGACATTGTGCCTGCATTATGTTCCACACTGAATGCCTGCAACATATGTGTTGCCATCAAATGTGATTCACAAAGGCCAGACAATGCTGTACACATTTGCCATATGGACCCATGCCACTGACACCACAGAATACCTGTATCATAATATCCATGCATGTGCAGGGCCGAACTGCTCACTATAAGCAGGTTTTGCCACACCAGGCCAGTATTGGCATATCGGGGTAAAACAGGCCGTGTACACAACATGTGTCTGCCAAACCAGGTATACATGTCACTGTACAGTATTGTGGGACATGCACATCCCAGGCAATGTCCATGTGAAAGACTATCAAACACAGACATGGCTTGCATTGCAAAGCTATGGCCATACACATTAACCAGGATGCCAGGCCAAATAATGCAGTACACATCTGTGTGGGACATTGCAGAAACTACACCCCTGAACTGCACATCATTGTCGGGTGACATGATGCCAAGGATTACCCCTCACCCAGTCTTGTACAGCCATCTTGCACAGCCAACCACTACACACCCATGAAGCAATGCATACCTGCATGCCAGTACTGGCACCCTGTGTCTGCATGTGCGTTGTGATGCTCCCAACCACAGTCACTCCCAGAATAACCCTCGTTGGCATACCAACAGATGTCAAGCACTTTCACATGTCCTAGCCCATAGAATCTCCAGATATCCCCTGTGGTGCATGTGGTCCTATGCATTACTGCAGTGTGGCAAACTAAGTAGTTACGTTGTGTATTTTTAGTCCTGGCAAAAGTGTCAATGCGTGTCCATTAGAGAGTGTGGTTGCGGTGACAATGGCATTCGTTCACATGGACAGCCATGTGTGCCACACCTAATGTATGTCTACTATATCTGTTGCAGATGTCACTCACCTACAGACATATGTTCTTACAGCACAGCAACGTCGCCTTTGTGGCACATGTCGTAACGTCATGCACATGTAATAGTAATGAGTAGTCAGGGGTTTGACCCCTGTACTGTTCGGCATGCGGCAGATGATGCTTATGGTTAAGTCTCCAAGCCCTTCCCTGGTGTACTTTGCCTGTCCCACCCACACACTCTCTGGTGGATGTGAAGGAGTACACCTGCACAGCAGTAGCATGTGTATTGTAAGTGATGGACATCGTCAGGTGATGGCCTCTGCACCTATTGCAGTCCTCCTCTAGCTGATTGCATGTGGTACAGCTGTGATGGTGTTCCCATAGCCATCCACATGATAAACACAGTACACTATCTAGGGAAACATGTTGTTATCTGGCCTTGACAGTCGCTGTAAGTGGTACCTGGATGTGGTGTTCAGACACAGCATCACAGATGATATCTGGATGTACCTCAATCATTTTCCACAGTGGGAAATAGCCTAAAGACAGCAGGGTGATGTGCCACACATGACTACAGCATGTAAGTGTAGCTATGCTGCATTGAGAGTACTGCCTGTTTAACATGTGTGTGGTAATGGCTATTCTGCATGTTATAATACAGACATGACAGAGGTCTGTTCATGAGGGACCCCCCCCATCTGTAGGGCCATCTGTGAAGGTCAGTGGGTGCAACCATTTGTTTCCTGTGATATACACTGAACACACATCTGTGCACAGCAGAAGCATGGTGTGAGGATTGCTGACAGTACATGATGATAGGGATGTGTTACTGCCATCATATCCCTGACTGGACATGTGTCACATGAGACAATGGTATGACAGACACTGTGTGGGGTTCCCAGTGACAAGCCAATAATGGGAAACTGTTCATAGCTGCGGTCACGTGTCTACTACACATTGTACATTTGGCATGCAGTATATATGCATGTGTTGTGCTCCCTCTGCAAATGTATACCATCTGTTGTGTTGGGTTGCTGGTGATATCTATGCATACTGTCATAGGTAATCCTGTATGCTGTTGTCTATCACTAAGCCATATGTGGGTTTAAAATGCAACACCATAGGCTGAATGAGTTGGGAGGTCCCGGCAGAACCTCCCCTCCCACTTCAGCTGACCATGGCACTGGGCACTGGCACATCTGGGGCCCAGCCATAGACATCAACCTCTGTTGGCTTTGCACCACCTTCTAGTGGTACCACCACTGAGGATGGAGCATGTCCCCCCTGGGAGCAGGACCAGACAGGTACATATCTGCTTTTGTGCGGTCTCAGATGTGTTGCGTTGGTGGCTCCCTAAGGGGTTCCGAAGCCAGATACACCAGTTCAAGGGTGGAGTGTAACATTTACAGGGTGATGCTGCCCCACCTGGACAGCCCACAGCACTGCCTCCTTTGCAGCTGTGTAGGTGCAGTGGCAGCTGCCCATGGCTGGGTACCTCCATCCCACTGTTCCCATGGGATTCTGAATACCGAACACCCATCCCTGTCCTGGGTGTATCCCCCCCACATGTGTCATATACCAACCCTGTATGCTGTCTTTTCTGTGATCCTACCTATCCTCCACAGCCATACCTACACTCCTTCCCCAAAATCTGACCCTCACCTACAGACACATAAGGCCAATCGGCTCCTAGGACAACATCTGCCCTATACATAGCTGTCCATTACACACGCATGCCCACTGGACACATGAAACCCTTGTAATATGCATCACAACATACTCCTGTTATCCTCACCCCTGTCCCTCAGGTGCACGATCCTGGTATGCACATCACTCCTACATGATCCAGGTACACATGATGAGGATGACCCCATTGTACACACAACACTACCAGTCCCTCTATGGTTACCCCATTTACCTTTATCATGATGATGATGTTGCACACAGCACCTTGCAAGAGTACTGTTCACACATAATGATTGGACAGGTACTGTTGTGCTAATGTACTTAACATGCACAGAGTGATGTTTACGGTCAATGTATAACTATTTGTGTGTATGACTGACACATGTCTGTCTGAGTGAGTCTTGTGATTACATAGAGCAACACCACTACAAAATACAGGCATCACTGGTGTTTCCTGTTTCATTCGTTTATAATGCTTTGTTGCCACATGGTATGTCCCTGAGACATCTCTATATATGTATGTACCTATATGCTGGACATAAATACTGACATATACATCTACATGATAGGATACATTCCTATACTGTTAAATGACTGCGCTGTATGATATGTTTGT
>NC_056728.1:1658487264-1658534764 GCF_019279795.1 Protopterus annectens | reverse complement strand
CCATCTTTTATATATGCAGAAAAGCATGTCAGTGTTCTTTAAAAGCAGATTTTGCATTTTTGCTCTTGCTGGAGTAAGGGAAAGTGACGACAGTCCGGTGGGTGAAAACTTGATTCTCACTGTCTCCAAGCTTGATGGGCATGAGCATGCATTATCTCCCTCACCCCAATCAAGGTGTCCCACAACCTTTTGTGTGTATCACCATCCATATGTCTTGACTTGATTGTTTTGTATGTTTGCATTGCTTCCTCACCTACACAACTTACCTGACCCAGACATACTTACATACCTTACCCAGCAGTCCTCGCTTACTGAATTAAAAATAAAATGGGCACCTGTCCAAAGAAAATGTCCTGTACATAGCTCTCCATTTCACACATGTCTTCTTGATACACTTGATTTGGTCCAGTTGACTATAGGTTCATAGGGTCATAGGTTCATAGGTTCATAGGTAGATACTAGGCTATCTGCCCTAGGGCATTTATAAGCCTAGCCAGAATGTGTTTGGCTTTTGCCTCCCTTTCAGATTAGTTAACTGTGCCTCTGTATAGTAGGTCACAGAGGATTGTCCTTTAAGGTTAGTTTACTGTGCCTCTGTCTAGCAGGGACACAGAGAGATCCCAGGGGTAAACTTAGGTTCTCCCATCCACTCGTCAAGATTTCTCTTGAAGAGGGTCAGTGAGGGGCTCTGCCTAACATGAATTGGGATTCTGTTCCAGAGTGAGGGGAGCCTCTGGGATATGAATCTGTTCCTCAAGCATGCCCTGTTTATTGCTGTGCTGAGGTTTAAGTCCCTGGAGTGTGTAGCTCTAAGGGATTTGAATTTCTTGAGGTGGAGCATGTCCATTAATTCTGGGTTAGACATGGCTTTGTACATCAGGCATAGATTACCTCTGAGTTGGTGGTAAGCAACTGAGTAGAGCTGGGGTTTCTTTAGTCGAACTGCATAGGGCATCTGTTTGAGGCCCATGATCCTCTTGGTGAGGTACTTTTGGGGTCTCTCCAGTTGCTGCAGGTGTTGGGTAAGGTACATCCCAAATGGGGCATTGTATTCAATTATGGGCCTGATGAGTGATGAGTAGAGGGGCACAATGACCTCTCTAGATCTAGATGTGAACCCTTTTGTGATAAGGTGGGCTATATAGAAGGTCTTTCTAACCACTTTGGCAATGTGATTGTCAAAGGAGAGATTGCTCTCTACTTGGGTCCCCAAATCCCTAATTACTTCTTCCGTACTTAATGGATTACCTCCTATGTGGTAATTTGTGGGCACTTTGTTTTTCCCCAAGGGGATGACTATGCATTTTTTTACATTTAGCTTGAGGCCGTGGCTCTGGCACCAGGTATTCGTCTCTGTGAGACCCTGTTGGAGGATGCTTGTGTCAGCCAGAGAGTCGATTATGGCTCCCAGTTTGCAGTCATCTGAGAACTTGGTCAGCCATAGTCCTCCCATTTTAGCCTGTACCTGAGAGAAGTATATACCGAACAAGAGAGGTCCCAGGACTGAGCCTTGTGGGACGCCACTTGTAACTGGTTTAGAGTTGGACATGGCACCTGCAATTCTGACCATGTGGGTTCTGTCCCTGAGACAGTTTGCAACCCATCTTGTGACATAGGGGTTGATATTTAAGCTGGTAAGCTTATTTATGATGCCCGAGTGGGGTATTGTGTTGAAGGTTTTTGTGAGGTCCAGGTAGGCTGTGTGGACTACCTTCCCCTCATCTATGGCCTTGGTAACTGTTTCAAAGAAGTCAACTAGGTTTAAGAGGCAAGATCTGCCCTTAACAAAGCCGAATTGGGTAGGGTCCAGTGTCTGGAGGTTCCCAATGTCTTTGTTTATGAGTTCCATGATGATATGCTCCATAGCTTTGCAGACCAAACTAGTCAGGCTTATAGGGCAATAGTTCCCGGGGTCCATTGTGGCACCACCTTTGTGGAGCGGGACGCCATTCTTTAGGTTCATATCCTGTAGTAAGGCTGAGTTTGAACAGTGACTTTATGTGAGGGTTCAGTTCTTCTTGGAGACGCTTCTTCCATTGACGCTGTGTGTTTTGCTTTGGAGAGGGCAGCCTTCACCTGTGCATCTGTGATGTCTGGGAGGCTACATTCTGTTGGGATAGACATTTGCTCTTTTGGGGGGAAGGGGGGGGGGTTTGCACTGAACCTGTCTGCCAGGATGTTGGCAATGTCTGTGGGTTCAGCATATTTTTTGCCATTTTGTACTAACTCAGAGCATATCTGGAGTTGCCACCCAAATTCCGGACATAACTAAAGAAGGCCTTGTGATTATCCTTAGCGTCCTGGGCAATTTTTCTTTCGAAGCTGGCCTTTGATGATTTTATGAGGGATCGTAGTTTCTTGCTAGTACTAATCAGAGATGCCTTCCCTTTTCGGGATTTTGCTCTATCATGTAGTAGCTTCCTCGTTCTGTTGTATAGCTTATTTATGGCTGGGGTCCACCAGACAGGTCATGATTGCATGGTTGTTACCCATATTTGTGGAGATGACAGTCCAAATTCAATTAATATTCTACACATTTTTTCAGTTTACACTGTTAAAGAAATGGATAGCTATGTTTTTTCCCTCCCTCCCTCCCTCCTGCACATTTCTGTACTGCTTTCTATTTGTTCTTCCCCTGCTTGCTCCCCATTTCACCATTTTCCTATCTACCCAATTTTAACATCTTTTATCTGGTAATAAAAATAGAATCACTCACAACACACATAAGTAGCAGAAAAAAAGACAATGTATTCCTTCACTTTTTGGGCTCTATGTTTGCACAGAGGTGCTCATCGAGTACCAATGCATAGAGAGAGTGAGTGGCAGTACAATGCTAAGATTATCTCCATGCAATGCCGCTTAACCCCACTACATTATGCCAATACACACACACTGCAACACATGTACTATAAAGAATTCATGTAATTGTATTATCAATCTTTATGTAAAAGTCTTTAAAAGGATTGGATACACCTAGATTTGAACCCAGTATCATATGGACTCAAAAACACATGTATCAATACATTTACGCCTGCTGCCACTGAGTCAGTTAAGCAGCAGGTGTTTTTCATAGACTCAGTACTAACTCTCATACTTTTCACAATGTGTCTCGCGTTTTTGCACACTACTTAACTACACACAAACATGGGATGTATTGAAAATGTGTATCTCACATGTGCCAACACTTTGTTAGCCATTGCTCAAATCCGCTGCTCACCGCCCTATGGTAATGTAAATATTATTATGTACTAGTGCTGTTTACTGTCCATTTCCTAACTATGACATGAAATTACATGCGGAAACATAAAAAACTGAAGGCCCTATCTAATAATATGTGACGTATTTACAATACAGCCATGTGTTACCTCCCCCCAAGAAGTGCAACCCTGGTGTCTCAGTACTTTTTCCACATGTGCATCACCTACACTACAGAAATTAATATCAGATGTTATGTGATACTCAATGCACATCAATCTGGTAACCTGCAGAACTAAAACTATTGACCCATAAGCCTAAAATGCCTTATCTGCAAGGCTAGGGAAGGAATCAGCATGGACCTTATCCACAGAGACATAGGCGACCTTCAACACACTTCACCTGACCTCTTTTGGTTTTGTCAAGTGTAGCTCTTGCTTACTAATCCTAGTGGACTTCTTTGATACTGACTCCAAAGACCTGGATGAGGGATAACAGGACATACCACCTATTATGAGTTATGCAAGGCCCTTGACACTATCCCCTAGTCAGGTATCACAGAGAAAACTTCCCATCTGGGAATTAGCCCATACATTACTAAACAGATAGCCAAATGGCTCACTGACAGAATGCACATTGTCAGTGCTGGGAACTGCATTTCCACCAATAAAAAGCTTACCAGTGGAATACCACAGGGATCTGTGCTGGGTCCTCAACTGTTTGGAAACTAGTTCTCTGAAATCTAGGCATTGTCCATGCCGGTGTGAATGACCTGAGACTTACCTCCCTGGACTACATGAAAAGAGACATAGAGGAGCTCTCTGAGCATGTAGCCCAGGCCGGTATGACCCTGACCTTGAGTAGCATCTTACCCTCACCAAGAGTGATGCCACAATATGAAGACAAGATGATCAATTTCAACAATTGGCTTAAGTATTGGTGTCATTCAAAGGGGATCCAATGCCTGTCAGCCTGGGATGACATGCTCGATAAGCCACGATGCTTCGCTAGGGACGGCTTGCACCTGTCACCCCTGGGCTTTCGGATATTGGCAAAGGCTCTTGCTACCCCCATAGTGCCATTTTTAGGCAAGGCTCAAAAGACAAACCCACCTCCATAGGTATCACAAGGGATAAGAAACTAAGAGTAATGCTACTCAATGCCAGAAGTCTAAACCTCAAGATGCAGCATGCACTCAAAACCCTCCTTAGCATGGAGAACATTGATATCTGTGCAGTAACAGAAACCTGGTTCAAGGCTCCCGAGAGCACCCCAGCATTACCAGGTTATACCTCATACCATGCTTTTCAACCCCAAAACTTGGACCGAACCACAAAAGGAGGGGGTGTACCAATATTCATCAAATATACCCACACCTCCAGGTTTGTGGCACAGCACGAAGCATCAGAGACTATCCATGTACAACTAACAGTGGGTAAAACTGCCTTCCAGTTTATAGCCTGCTACAGACCACCCTCCCAAACCCAGGAACCCCACTTGACCTTCCTGAGAACACTGGAAAATATGAAGGTCTCTCCAAACACCATTATATTGGGCAACTTCAACTACCAAAACATAGACTGGGAGCATTACTCTAGCTCCAATACCCTAGCCCAAAGGTTCCTAGAATTTATAAACTCAAATGTTATGGAACAACTTGTTACCACTCCCACAAGAGGGGAAAACATACTGGACCTGATCATCACCAACATGGAGACTCTATGCTCCAGACCAGAAGTGTATCCCTCACTGGTAAGATCAGACCATAAACTAATCTCACTGGATATTCACATCCCGACCCCACCCCCTGCTCAGAAAACCACAGTGAAAAACTTCTCTAAAGCAAATTTCACACTCCTCAAAACTGAGGTGGAATCCTTCAAAGCCCCCGGGCCTGTGGAAAATATGGCCCAGACCGCAGAATCCTTTATAAATGCATTCTATGAACACCTTCAGGAATGCATGGATCATGCAATCCCAAATAAAACCAAGAACCAATCCTCCAAAGGCAGACGTCCAATCTGGTGGACCCCAGCCATAAACAAACTATACAATAGAAGGAGGATGCTACTACATGACAGAGCAAAATCCCAAAAAGGGAAGGCATCTCTGATCAGTATTAGCAAAAAACTATGGGCACTCATAAAATCGTCTAAGGCCAGCTTTGAGAGAAAAATTGCACAGGACACTAAGGATAATCACAAGGCTTTCTTTAGTTATGTTAGGAACCTGGGTGGGAATTCCCAGATATGCTCAGAATTAGTCCAAAATGACAAAAAAAATACACCGAACCCACAGACATTGCCAACATCCTAGCTGACAGGTTCAGCGCAAACTTCTACCCCCCTCCCCACCAAAAGGGCAAATATCTATCCCAGCAGAGTGCTGCCCCCCTGACATCTCAGATGCTCAGGTAAGAGCCGCCCTCTCCAAAGCAAAAAACACAGCATCAATGGGACCAGATGGTGTCCCGGGCTGCATCCTACATGAACTTCAAGAAGAGCTAAACCCAAACATAAAACTACTGTTCAATCTCAGCCTTACTACAGGATATGTACCCAAAGAGTGGCGTACAGCAGCAGTGGTCCCTCTCCACAAAGTTCGTGCCTCAACGGATCCTGGAAACTATCGCCCCATAAGCCTGGCTAGCTTGGTCTGCAAAGCTATGGAAAGGATCATCATGGACGTCATAAATAAAGATATTGGGGACCTACAGACACTGGATCCTACCCAGTTTGGCTTTGTTAAGGGCAGATCCTGCCTCTTAAACCTGGTCGATTTCTTTGAAACAGTCACCAAGGCCATTGACGAGGAGAAGGTGGCCCACACAGCCTACCTGGACCTTGCAAAAGCCTTCAATACAATACCCCACTCAGGCATTATAGATAAGCTCACCAGCTTAAATATAAACCCCTATGTCACTAGATGGGTTGCAAACTGGCTCAAGGAGAGAACCCACATGGTTAGAATTGCTGGAGCCATGTCAGACTCCAAACCAGTTACAAGTGGCGTCCCACAAGGCTCAGCCTGGGACCTCTCTTGTTCGGTATATATTTCTCGGAGGTACAGGCCAACCCGGAAGGACTGTGGCTGACCAAGTTCGCAGATGACTGCAAACTGGGTGCCATAATCGACTTTCCAGCTGACACAAGCATCCTCCAAAAGGGCCTCATAGAAACAGACAACTGGTGTCAGAGCCATGACCTCAAGCTAAACGCCAAAAAGCGTATAGTCATCCCCTTTGGCAAAAACAAAGTGCCCACAAATTACCACACAGGTGGTAATCCATTAAGTACAAAAGAAGTAATTAGGGATCTGGGGACCCAAGTTGATAGCAATCTCTCATTTGACAACCACGTGGCCAAAGTGGTTAGAAAAACATTTTATATAGCCCACCTAATCATGAAGGGATTTACATCTAGATCAGGGGAGGTCATCGTGCCTCTTTACTCATCCCTCATCAGGCCCATAATTGAGTACAATGCCCCTTTTGGGATGTGCCTTACCAGACACCTGCAGCAACTGGAAAGACCCCAAAAGTACCTCATGAAGAGGATCAAAGGGCTCAAACAGATGCCATATGCTGCCCAGTTAAAGAAACTCCAGCTCTACTCAGTGGCATACCGCCTGCTCAGAGGCGATCTGTACCTGATGTATAAAGCCATGTCCAACCCGGAATTAATGGACATGATGCACCTCAGAAAATCCAAATCCCATCGAGCTACGCGCTCGAGAGACTTGAACCTCAGCACTGAAATAAATAGGACATGCTGGAGGGACAGATTCATAACCCAGAGGCTCCCTTCACTCTGGAATAAAATCTCAGTCCAGGTTAGGCAGAGTCCCTCATTGACTCTCTTCAAGAGGAATCTTGATGAGTGGATGGGAGATCGTAGGCTTACCCCAGGTATCACTTCTGTGTCACTGTTAGACAGAGGCACAGTATACTAACCTCGAAAAAGGGCATAGCAAAATTAATTTAAAATCGGTGGCAAAAGCCAAACACACTCTGGCTAGGCTTATTTACTATAGGCTTATAAATGCCCTAGGGCAGATAGCCTAGTATGAACCTATGAACCTATGAACCTATACAACCCAAGGATAATGTGGACATCATACCCTATAATAAGACCACTAGGTCTGTGACCTGTGACCTGGAGTAGATGGTAAATGGAACATCCACCAGCATGTGATCAAAGTGCTGACTACTCCCTTGTATGCAACACAAGCACTGAGTATATGAAGGACATCCACATTAGAGGATATAATACCTCCATACTTCTGAGCCTTCATCACAGCAATAACTGAGTGCAATCCAACTTCCCTACATATCTTCCACTGATGTGTAATGAAGTGTACCGCCTTTGTCACAGTAAGCTGTCACTCAGCTTACTGGCCATACCTAGCCATTCTTTTTGTGGCATAAACATTACTGTCTGATATTGTGGAACTTCCATCAAGTTGTTCCACCGATGCATGGATGCTACCTGTTCTGGCGATGTGCACAGTACATACATTGGTGTATAACAACTTTAATGACATGGATAGCATTCATGACAGTGTGGATTGTGCTCTATATATGTATATATATATATATATATATATATATATATATATATATATATATATATATATATGTATATATATATATATATATATATATATATATATATATAAAATATATATATATATATATATACATACATATATATCTTTCATGCACATCAGTCAACTAGCCTGTATGATGTCACATATAGGTGTAGCAGTGTCCCTTCTAAAACCTCCAGCAGATGTTATAGTGCCAGGGCAGTGTGCACACAATTACCCTCATACAGTATGGACATTTCATAATAGTTGCAAAAGTGTGTTTGTGCAGAATCATCTCTGATCACTCTAAATCACATATGTTATGTCAGAGACATGGTATCACTGGTGGTATTATTCTGATATTGTCCATAATTGTGTTTGCTTCCCTTTACTGTTGTTCATGAGCCTTTATATGTGTCCCACTTGCTGGGGACCTCTGCTGAGATTACATTCATATTCAGGCTAGTCAGTTTTCACAGCCTCAAGATATGCACCCTACCCCAATTGAATGTCAGATCCCTGATAGATGGCCTCTGCATTATTCATGTAAGGGTGATTATCTCACACAGACATCCTCCCCATTGTTATGTCACCTTGTGTGACAGTCACATAATACACATTTTACTGTGCAGTCCCTACTGTACCAGATTGATATGTGATTGGTGTTGCTGCTACAGCCATCTTCCATTGTCATGCCCTCATCTGCTGTACATTATGTTGTTTCACCTGTCCTGTTTCCCTGTGTTCATTCCTACAGTTCAACTGTGTGTCCCTGTTCAATACACAAACTTCTTAGAGTGTTTATTTTATAAGGCAGCCCATGTACCCTTACAGATCATTTTCACGACTTCAGTACAGAATGCCAGGAATGGGGTTTCACAATACTCTGCACTGTAGATACACTGTCTTGTATTGTGTTTGGGCCATATACTTACCATTCATACTTCTCAAGTGTCCAGATTTTCCTCCAGATGTTTTGCTTATCAAATTTGTTGCTTTCTGCCATATCACTGGGATGATCTCAGGACTGTTGTGATTCAATGTTACATACATTTGAGTTTCATACTTGAAATCCTTCAGAACATGTATTTTAACACAACCCCCTGGTTATTCTAGTACATTTCTATAGGGCAAATATGTTAAATATGTCCCTATTTCTGGGTTATTGTCACCCCCATTATGTTGGTCTTTGTCCAGATGTCTTACACTAAGAGATTGAGAGCTATCTGTGAAACCCTGGTGATCATTGTAACATTCCACGCAAAACCACTGACCATCAGTGCTCTGATTTAAACAATAATGCTGTCAGTGTTTGCTTACATGGTGTCCTGGCCAGCAACACTGTTGCTGGCCATGAAACTTCACTTATTTATGTTTAAATATAGTGCGAATCATGAACATGCAATGAGTGCTGCTGCACGCCGTGCTCCACCAAGCAACATCATGCACAAATGTAAACTCTGTGTAGGCTTTGCATGAAGCCTAATGGATTTTATTGAATCCCGAGGTGTAACTTTATAATGCTATCTACTAAGCAAATGCCTGCAGCCAAAAGCAGCCCTACCAAAAGGAACCTCTTGAATACGTGAAATAAAAGTGCATTTACATAATTTAATCCAGTAAAACAATAGTAAGATTGGGAAGTATGAAATGAGTTCTAAAATGTAGTTTTTATTAGTCTGGAAAGAGTTAAAGCAGAAAGGTAAAGTCGTGTCATTCTGGATGACTGACAAAGAATTCAATCCATTGTCTTCTGTCATAGCTAATAGTCTACTCAAATGAGTCTTGCTTTTTAATAAGATGTTGATTTTGTTCTGAAAATATCACTGTATAACCACAAATTCTTAACAAGTGACTTCAGTGCTTAGATTTAAAATGACAGCAGTTCCCATAAAAAGAAATGCCACATTTACACATATTACACATTAATATAAGCTATTGCACTGTTACCATAGCACCTGTCAAGTGCATGAATAACCGTGCATTTGCATCTATCAGTTTATCATCTTAAACATTCCAAGTAACCATGACTTTCAAATTAACGGTGCTTGCTATACAAGGCAAATCATTCATCACCATCACTGTGTCATTCAGTGAGTTTTATTGCTACAAACGCGACTCTGGGCTATTGATTTTCTGAATTTCATACAAGATGTAGTCATAAGCTGCGGAATTAACATAGTTATATGCTAAGCACTGTTTAACTCAATGAGTAACAGCACAACCAGAATCACAACATATATGTATTGCTACTATTATTATTATTTTTATTATTTGAACTTTTTACTAAGGCAGATCACTGATATACTATTAGCCTGTTTCAAACAAATTACTTGATCCCAAAACCTGAAAAATATATTGCGACATTTCAATTATAAATTATTTTATGTAAACAAATGAGAAGATGTAGAACATAAAATAACCCAGTATATTACAACTCATAAAGTGAATACCTCTATCTGTTTTAATTAATTCAATGCATAATTATATATTTATATTAGAAAATACTCCTAGCATGATATAGATTAGAGGTCTATGAACAGACATATGATAAAACAAGTGAAACCATGGAATTATTTTAATCTATCTCAAAGAAGACTAGTGGCTGGGTTCTATACATATTTTTTAAGATATTTCACCCATTCATTCATTCATTCATTCATCCATTAGTTCATGAAACCATATTTGATTAATTGTATACATTTATTAATGCCACATATTTATCACATGACTACTAATGTGCTCACAGAGAGTCTGCTTCAGGGCACTGATTTACTTTCTCATGAAAATGGACTTTTACCTCACTTCCCATATTGTGCAACACATGATAGTACCATTGAGTATACATTATGCGTCAGGTAACTAGCTACAGTATGCAATGATTTTACTCAGTTGAAATATGTGGCTTCCTACAGCATTGGTATCCAGTAGTTTAGTCACCCTGTAATAACTGTGTACTGCAATAACAATGATGCAGCACTACAGGCAAAGTCTGAACAGTCTAGAGCAGTTAACTCACTCTTGATAGCCTCAATACATAAAGGGCATTGGTCTAGAAATAACTAATTCTGAAATTCCATATTTTAAATGGACTACATTATAAATCTCTGAAACTAAAAAAAATGTGTTTTTTAAGAGGAAGAAAATCCATCTGCACTCCTACTTTTCCACTGCATAACATTCAGTCTCTAAGGCTGCATCAACAAGAAGAAAATGAGCAAGATGAATTTCTTGAAAAATTATCTTCAAATAGATCATTTGAAAAAAAATCGTGGTTCAGGCTTAGAATACATTTTCTGCATGGACTCATTTTTGTTTGCATTTATTCACAAAACACCCAGTCATGTAGCATGCTGTTGTTGAAAATTAATAAAAATGTACCTTCACTGTCTCTCCAAAAAATATTATACATTTGTCTAGTAGTTTATTTATTCATATACATTTATTTACTGGGATCGTGCACTGATCTTAATGGACCATTTGCAGGCATAGACTGTGTGAATGGGATCTTATAAGAAATTAACAGAACATCGTTACCGATATAAAGGTATGCTGAAAAAGAAATACATATACATATTTACAGATGCAAGAATATGTTACTACATTTAGTTCAAGAAGTAGATTACCATGTCAAAACATGGATGGAATAATGGAAGTATGCCTAGCAAAGCTTTGTGGACAATATGTAGCCATAATGACTGAGATGGCTCATGCAGCAGGGATAACTGCATAGCTTGATATACGTAGACATGCAGACATTATAATATGCAATTAAGAATAGCTGCAGGACAGGGTAGCAAGGGGAGCAGATAAAGAAAAGGT
Organism: Protopterus annectens; assembly: GCF_019279795.1. NCBI lineage: Eukaryota > Metazoa > Chordata > Ceratodontiformes > Protopteridae > Protopterus > Protopterus annectens. Next base: position 1,658,523,160 of record NC_056728.1, on the reverse strand, counting down.
GAGTGCGGTATGCAGAGAGAAGATGAGTAGAAAGGAGAAGAAATGCATGAGATATGCAAAGAGAAGAGGGAGGTAGGATGAAATGTGAGATGGTAAGTAAAGGGCAAGACAATATGAGATAAGGAAGGATGAAAGGGGGATAAAGGGGTGTGAGCTGCAAGGTTCATAAAATGTAAAAAGTTTACATGGTTTTCATAAAGCCTATTGTTCAAGTATGTCTTTGACATGGAATACAGACCAATTTGGCAATTTCTATACAAGTTCAAGCTATGTTAATGAATTTCTGTTGATATAGCTGTAACTGTTAATTTCTCAGTGTTCTTTGGCAAAGATTGCAGGTAGCAGTATGCACACTGTTTTAGAGATCATAAAGAATGCAACTTTATGGAAGGCTTAGCTGTGCTTTAATTCTATTACAAATTCTAGCATATAGCTCTCCGTGAATATACACATATTACCACCACTTATGGAATACAGAGAGACAGTGGTGCAGCCAGTGCAGTACAGTTGCTGTTTATAAGGGTAGATCCTGATTGACAGAATGCATCGTGTGCAACCTAAGACGGATTCAGTTGTGATTCACAAAAACACTTGTTTATGATAATTTGCATTCCATCAGCTCAGCATCACAAAGAAATATATTGAAAATACTGCATATAAATGTACACATCCAGTAGCATTAGAGTTATAAAGAAGAGTAGAGCAATAAGGCAGAGGGTGGTGGTGCTGAAGAATACAAGTGATCAAGTGCAAGACCCTTATGGACCAGTCAAAGTGCACTAAACACTTTGTTTCAGCTTCTGTCTACCAGATGTGTCTTCATCTCATAAATGGGGAAAATGCAGAGGTGTGGACACCTTAATTTAGTGGGGTATCACTTTCTGATTTTTACAATATCAAGTTGAGTCAGAGGGTAGATATGTTATTTTAAAGAGCCTTTTAGTGAGTAAGTTAATTATAAACAGTGATGTTTACCTCTCTCCCGAAAGTCAGCAATTTTTGGGATTTACCACATTTTGAGAATGGATACATTTCCAAGAAGAGACTGGAATATGGAAAGATGACTGAAATAGTATTTTATTCACAAGTCAAGTGTATTTGCCCTGCACATAATTACTGTTCCCCTACTGAGATGATTATAAAACAAATAATTAGGGATTTTTACGACAGGAGATGTGCATATTTATTTAAAGCAACCAAGTGTATTTACGAGTCCTTTTTCATATTTTGAAATATTCTCTAGGATCCTCGGCTTTGTTGACTTGCAACATTTGGCTCTTAGTATAGAGGATGTCTGGTAGGTATCAACAAGATTAAGGCAATCAGCAGTTAATGACCCATTTTCAGTAATTTACTGAGTCCCTCAGTTGCTATTTGCTAAATGCGTGAATCTGAATAAGCTACTTGATCACAAATTGTTAGGGTGAAACTGAAAAATTGGGCTAGACTTCTCAATGGTGTCCTGGACTGCCTGTCTAGGAGCAACTTATAAACTTACTTTGTTGGCCTCTTTAGATGTTCGGAGTTCTTTGTACCCTTGCCGAATTTCTTTTTCTTGGAATAAATAGTCTACAGATATTTTGGAATGAGCTCTATCAATAAAACTGAAATCAGAGAGATGATGCTCACACAGAAGGAAAAGAGCAAGAGAGATGACAGGCAAATAAAAAGTATTGTGCCAGAGAGAGAGAGAGAGAGTATCTACTAGCTACATGTCATGGAAGGATAAAATGCTGACTATGAGCCAGATGGCAAATACTGTTTAATGACTAGAAACTGCAGAAGGTTTTGAAAGGGAGAAGTTAGAGTTAACAACACACACTCATGGGTAGGAAACTGAGGATGGACAAATGGAAAATGAAACAGATGCACTTATTTACAGCAGAGATACAGCGAGTAGCTCAGCAGCATTAGAGATCACAGTGTGCGTTTGGTCACACATAATAGTGATTATGCATTGTACTTATGCATTCTAAATATAACACAGTGCAGAACCTGTAACGATTGCTTTCAATGGCTGGCGTTATGTGCTCTGATTAACTGGCAGATGCACTGCAAATTTAGAAAGCAGGGAGTTAGAGGCCAGTATGAAAGCTGCTCCTCGTTGGCTCACTAGATGACAGACCTTGTACTATGGGTTCTCTCCTTTAGCAATAGTAGTCATGCGGAGCCAAAAGAGTATAGTTATTTTATGTATTTATTTTTGGGTTAAGACAGTTGCCAAACTGGTTTAGGCCTATTTTTGATATGAGAACAGAGGCACTGTTTGCTTAAGTGACTTCATCAAGATCAGAGAATACGCTAATTGATACAGAGAGAATCAAACCTATTAAGACCAGGCAAAGCTCATCAGCAGCTTATAGCCTTAATCTTCTACACTAAACTGCAAGACTATGCAGGTGTCAGAGGACATTTTTTTTCTAATTGTTTTCCCCCTTGCCTGCTGAATATTAAGCAACTTCCCAGTCAGACATGGTTTATTTCTTTCCTTTCCATAGTGATTCCCTCAGTTTCAGTTAAAGAGCTGTATGGATGAGGATAACATTCAGGCTGTCATGAGAGTGCTTTGCTCACTCTTCAGCTTCCAGGCTACAAGAAAATGTTTGTACTGGACCAAACAAATAACAAAAGAACTGATGAACCAACCCACGGCAGGATAAAAACATCAAAGTTATATCCAGTAAAAGTATTAAAACGTTTTATTGTGAGCGCTTTCGCAGTTTAACCAACTGCTTCATCAGAGAATATCAATACATTTCAGCTAAAACATTTTTAAAGAAATGTAAGCCAATGGAAGCAATACATTAATTATTCAATTACTTAATTAATATCATTGGCAGCCTCCATTCTAAAAGCAATATACACAAATAAAAAAGCATATATAAAAAAGGGTCCCTATTAATTACCTCAACTTTTTAAAGTTCGAATGTCATATGGTCGACACCATATGATCGAACTTTAAAAAGTTCGAAGGTGAAAAGCAACGGCTTCATAGAGCACAGAATGGGAAAATGTTCCTTTCCTGCATTGAAGTGTGATCTCAGAGTTGGTATATTTAAGTAGTTGGGGTGGGTGGGGGGTGCAGGGGGCCTTTCCCCCCTGCTCAGAGCATTTAGGCAATTTAAAAAAATTTTTTTTATTATATTTTCGATGTTTCAAACATCGCTCATATGTTGTCGAACATATGAGGTTCGAAGTTTTGAAACTTCGAATATATAATATATGCCCTATAAAAAAAAGCATATATAAAAAATAGGCGCTGACATGTTTCTGAAAATATATACAAAGAAGTGAAAATTGAAATGTACGCTGCTTATAATATCACTAACACGTTCCTCAATCAACTAACTAAAGTTAATATGCGCCCGTCTGAAGACAATATATATATATATATATATATATATATATATATATATATATCTCTATGAACAAACACTGAACTAGTGAAAGCATATTTTAAAACATGTAAAGGCATATATGTGTGCAAACTAAAATACATTTCTTGCAGTCCTAGCTGAATAAAAATAATAATAAATAAAACATACACAACAAAATAATATATTCAAATGCCATTAGTCAACAAAGATATCTGCCACAAGGGCACATCTTATGTTATTTATGTGCAGGTCTATTTTTAAGCACTGGTTTAATACTGACTTTATCATTTAAGCCTTTACCCTTATTTGCCCTCATTCCGATTATCCATTTTAATCCACTAATTTCTACTTTATTGTTTATGTCACCCCCCCAATTCATCCCCTGATATAACTTCAATCACCATGAACCTAAATGTATGTTCATCACCATATCTAGAGATATGTTTAGCTAGGGCATTAGTACATATAGATTTGTTGATGTTACATACATGCTCCCTGATGCAATCTTGTAATTTTCTATCTGTCTTGCCTATGTAGAAGCAGGAACACATTTGGCAGACAGCCAAGTTAACCAGATGACAAGTGTTACAATTGGCTGTAGCCCTCAATTCAAGGTGTTTCCCTGTAAAAGGGTGTGTAAATGTCCAAGTGGTGTCTAAAAATCCACACCAATTACATTTCAAGCATGGAAATGTACCATAAGTAAGGGCACCATCCAAGTCCCTTTCGATATTCCTAGGATAACATGATATCCTCTTAAAATTCTTTTTGTTCCTATAAACAAACTTCAGCCTATGTCCAGCTATAGAACTTACCTCCGTATTGGTGGTGAGTATCTGCTGATGTTTCCTCATTACCATCTTAATCCTCTTGATATTACTTGAATATATCAAGGGTACCTGCATTTGTGTGGCTGCCCTTTGTTGAACCTTGCCTCATGGTCCATTTGAGAAGTATGGTTTGCCATCTGTACTTCTCAAGCCTGTAACCCCCTTAAGGATGTTATCTATCTCAGGGGTGTTATACTCTCTTTCCTTAAATTTATTTCTCGGGTTATCCATTTCACTCATACAGTCTGCTTCTGTCGCATTTAATCTTGAAGCCCTTAACTCTTGCCAATTGACAATGTTTTTGAAAATGTGTGTGGGGGGGTGCATACTCCTCCTATGTAAGTATGTGTTTCTATAACAAGTTTTCCTCTACGTTCTGGTATATATCATACTATCTATTGTCTTAATAACAGTAACATCTAAAAAATCTCGTATTGTTTTACAATTGCTCTTGGTGAACTTCAAAAAAGATGTTGTAGAATTTATGTATTCATAAAACTGCATGAGTGTTTCTTCATTTCTTTCCCAAATAAGAAAGAGGTCATGTACGAATCTTCAATAAAAAAAAAAACTCCTTGTGATGATCTCAAAATATGTTCCTCCTTCAACAGGGCTAAAACCACACTGGCATAGCTAGAGGCACTGGATGTGCCCATAGCTATGCCATCTCTCTGTAGGTAAAATGAACCATCAAATGTGAATGCATTATTCTCTAATATTATTTCCCTTAATAAACATAACAGTTCTATAAAACCTCCCTTAAATTGGCTATGTTTGTTTAAATAATTCTTCATCATATTAATACCACTTTGATTTGGTATACATGTAAATAGAGAATGTACATCAAAATGTACAAAAATATACTCATCGTGTAGAGACCTCTCTGATGCAAACATGTATAAATCATTTAAAACGTGTTTGGTATCCTTTAATGCAAACATATTCTCATCTAGTAATGGTCTTAAATGTTTTCAACATAAACAAAGATGCATTCAGTACACCACCCTCTACCTGATACAATTGGTCTGAACGGTGGCTTTTGAGAGTCTTTATGTACCTTTGGAAGACCATGTATGAAGGGAATTACTGGTTCTTCACATACCAAGTACTATAAGTCCAACGTGATGTTACGTTCTAATAAGCAATCTAACAGACAATTGTTGACTCTTCTTACTATTCTATCTATGTCTTCTCTAGTTACCCTGGTATATGTCTCAGGAACATTCAATATTTCATACATGGAATTAGTATAAAAATCATGGTCCATTACCACCACTGGACCCCCTTTATCCGCTGGTCTAATAATAATAGTATTATCAGTACACAAAGTTTTCAATGCATCATACTCATCTCTAGTTAAATTTTTATACATTTTATACATTTTACCAATACTCTTTTCACTGAATAGTTGGAAAATTTCATCTTCACATATTCTCTCAAAGACTTCTACAATAGCATTATTAACGGGAGTGTATGTACTAGGCTTTCTATAACTATTAAAACTAGTATGACAAGCATTATCAGATGCTTTAAATTGTATCTAAAACTTGCCGCAGATGGGATCGCTCTCCCAATCAGTATCATTATAAACAGATCAATAAAAGAATCCTACATCCCCAAACTCTGGCGCTCAGCCTTCATCCTCCCTCTCCATAATGGAGGAAAAAATACTTGCATCTCAAACTTCTGCCCTATTGCCTTACTCTCCCCGATCTCTAAAATCCTTGAAAAGTGCATCCACCTCCAACTTATGCCATTTTTCACCCAAAATAACCTCCTCACACCCACCCAGCATGACTTCCGCCCTGGCCACAACACCAACACAGCCCTAATCTCTTTCTTAGATACCATTAATAAAGCCAGAGACTCAGGACAGCTAGTATCTACTGTTCTACTCGATCTGTCCAAAGCTTTTGACACTATCTCCCACAACCATCTTCTTTACCATCTCTCTAACCTTCACATCTCACTAAAAACTCTTTCCTGGTTCTCCAGCTACCTATCAGAAAGATCTCAGGCTGTCAAATAGAAAAACACCATCTCTTCCTTCTTACCCACCCCCACTGGTGTCCCACAGGGATCCATCCTCGGTCCTATGCTATTTAACATCTTCATCAATAACTTCCACACTGCTATACCCGACACCAAAATCATTCAATATGCAGATGACTCTACCCTAATATGCTCTGCCTCAGACCTCCCTGAGCTGCTGTCTAAACCCCAGACTTCCTTCTCCAAAACTGAAAACTGGATGCACCAAAACCACCTCTCTCTTAACGCTAGCAAATCCAAAATTCTTCTATTCTCACCCTTTAAGAACTACTCCTTCAATAAAAGTGACTTCAAAATCTTCAGCCAAACAAACACACCTATAGAAGTTGTCAATTCCACTAAACTTCTCGGCATAATTGTTGACGAACAACTAAAGTTCGATATACATGTACAACAAAACATAAAAAAAAAAACACCAAAAGCTAGGTACGTTGTATAGGAACAACCACTTTCTCTCTAACACAACAAGGCACACTCTGGCCTCTACTTTTCTCCTTCCTTCCTTACTATATGGCGCACCTCTCCTAACCAACCTGTCTTCCTCTACCACCTCTAAACTAGAAAGCTGCTACAATAAAATCGCTAAATTTGCCTCCAAAGCCAAAAACTCCACTCATCACTGCCTCCCCCTACAATCCCTGAACTGGCTAGAACTACCAAACCACTTACATTACCTACAACTCTCCATAGCACACTCACTCATATTTTATCCTGCTAAATGCCCTGCTCTAACCAATATCCTTCCACCTTATATTCCCAACAGAGCCCTTAGATCTGAACATCAGAACTTAATTTCTATCCACAAACCTAAACATCCTGCCGGCCAGATGCTCCTCTCTTATGCCCTTGGCAACAAATGGAACTCCCCCCCCACTAAGAAACACCCCAAACACTGAAAATGTCAAGGCCCTACTTTTCAAACACCTGTCTACTAAACGGAAATGCCCCTGCCTCCTGCCTACTTAATCTGGGACCACTTCTAGTATAAGAGTCTCCTCCTTCTGATACATTTACCCTATCTTCCTCCTATAGACTTATTCCTTCAACTATATCTATCTCTCCCTGCAATTCTCCTGCAGCTTTATCCCTCTACTTAACTACTTCTACTACTTCTACCCCTAGAGCTAGATTTGCTCACAAAAATTGGTAAATACCACCTAATCCTTCTACTCCCATCCTTCTACTCCTACAGCTATACTTGCTCAACAAAACTTGTAAATAACTACATAATCCTTCTACTCCCATAACTATACCTGCTCAACAAAACATGTAAATATTGTAAATATAGAGCACAAATTTCTATCTCTAATACTTTCACTCAAAACGCTACCACTATTTCTCCTTCCTTTCAACCTTAACTATCTTTTAGGAATCTCTAAGAAATACTGCTATACTATGCAAATGTAGTAACCATAACTTAAGTATGAATTGTACTCTCATACTGACCTGTATTCATTGAAAACGTATTCTGCAAAATGTTTAATGCTTTCTAAATTCTTGATTGTGTTGAAATCCTGTATGTAATATTTTTTTATGCATTTTTGGAGCTTTTCTCCCTGGGCTTCCACTGAAAATGGGTCATGTTGACCTAGTGGACTTGCCCGGTAATCAAACTGGAATAAATAAATAAATAAATAAATATTTCTAACATCATATTATGTATAAAAGTTTTTAAGTCAATCAAACATTCCAGTAATATCAGCCTTTTGTGCTAGTATAAAACTCATACCTTTGTTCAGTAGCGATATTTCACTAGTTGTTAAATTTCTGGATGAAGTATTTCAAACTAGGGTGTCATTGTCCTTTGCCATATAATTTTTAGGGATTTGTAACTGCCGTTGTCTGGTGTTAATTTTCTTTTCATTCTCTCTCTGCTGTTCGACCACTGGCCCACAATTTTGTTTATGGACAATGGAAAAGAAGGAACACTTCTTTTTCAAGGATTAAAATCATTACATTGTATTGGCATGGCAACATTGGTGTTATCTGAATTAGTCACTGCTTTATTAGGATGGTCATTCAGATTTGTTTTTCTTCTTGCTCCCAATTCACCAATATTCGGTCTTGTATTTTGGTCTTCCGAGCTCTTGTGTGCCGACTCCAACTGTACTGGTGTATCCACATCTGACACTAGCGTTGCACTGACGTCAGGCTCACGTGGGTGGTTTCTCACTCCTTTACTGTAATTGGTTGTATTTCTACTCTATGTGCTGGTCTGGGATAAGTAAAAACATGCCCAGTAGAAAAGTCAACAGCATCTCTTTCAAGTTTCTTTTGTTTCTGTTGTAAAAGCTTTCACTCACAACACCTTGCCTATATAAGTGCATGCTCCCACACACCCACTTTAAAGGCTACCACTGAAGGGGTAGTTGGTGAGCCTGACTGCAATCAACCAGGCCAGTTGTATGTCTCTATGATTGTCCACCAATGGACTTATGTAGTTTGCTCCCATCCCTGCCCTTTCTCTACCAGGATGGGCACATCATTTTCTCTCGCCATCATTATCAGAAATCCAAGCCACTAGGTTTATCCCAAGACATCTGTAACATTGTCACATCTTTATTCTTCTACAGCACTGGAGCTGTGCAAGAATGTTAACTTTCACTGTCGACGGGGTATAGTGCCAAACCAGAAGTCATAGGTGCAAAGGTCTTTGGGAAAATGAATGAGTCAATTGAAAGAATATGCAGGGGTCTTGTGATGGTTAGGCAGGGGGGAGAAATGAAGAAAGGGAAATTAAAAAAAAAAACATTGATTACTAAGTTAAGCAGAAATAAAATGACTATGGTAATCTGCAAGGACTGTCTCACACTAATAGTCTGACTTCACTTTTAGACCACGGGTAACTTCTAGTTGCTTATTAACCTCTATTCATACTCAGCATTTAATTGCATAATGCTTGACTCATGCATTCCTAAATATTGCTACTGGATTTGTTCCACAGATTTATTAAGACAGCTACTCCATGCACGTCTAGCTCTTTCTACGAAAAAAGTTCTCTTTTGTATCACCTCTGAGTCATGAAGTCCACCATCTACAAATTCTGACCCTTTGTGAATATACACTTTATGAATGATACAGTATTGGCTTTAGCAACTTTCACCTGTGTCCACCCCATTGTATATTTTATAAATTGCTTTACTGTCTCATTATGACAGGTCTGCTGCATCATTATTCCTATGGCCTGCAGTCAAATAGATATTTTTACTTTCTGATGGTCTTTGCAGTAGAACTGTACAGAGTACTGCAAGAAATATTTTATCACCTATTGCTCAGAGCAACAAGGATTTTGACTTTTCTGGTTATAATACAGTACAGGCATTATTGCTAAATAGTGTCATTCCTCAATGGACACTCACTTTCAGATAATCTCACATTGCTATCCTTTGTAATGGTATATCCGTGGTTCATGGCAGAGCTACAAGTGCATTAAAAGGGGTTGTATAACAATTAAATAAGAAATATGGAATAGAATGAGATGTGAATGATAAAAGGGACAAAATCCTAACTGACTTTTTCTATAAGGAGAAAAAATGTTAATCATAATAAGTTTAAGTAGAATTAAATGGATACAAGGAAAACTGCAGACTGCTATGTCAGACACAAATGGTGGAAATGGTTATGCTATGAAAGGTAGAAACATGGCACAATCAAATAAAAATGAATAATCTAAATACAATAATTAAAAATGATGAAGTGTCAAAACTCCCCTCTTGTGAAATTTAAATCCTTGGTCTGTAGCAAACCTTCTGGTAAGCTGGGTCAGAAGGGGGTGTCTCTTCTGCCCTTACTGCACATTTCTGTTTTCCCAAACGAACATTCATTAGCACAGCATTGCCATTCTCTCCCTCACTTTGTGATCTGATGGCACAGATTTCTTTTCATGGGCATGCAGTCACTTAGCTGCAGAATACTCTAAGCTACAAATTCTGAGATTACGCAGCACTATTTTAAAACAACCTTGGTAATTTCTGTATTTCTTCCCCTTTTCCAATTCTGAACCAAAAAAAGTCCACTGGTCAGTTATGATGTATGCACAAAGAAGTGAACATGTACAGCCAAACCAATAATCCAAGCATTGTTTTACCTTGTCTTTTATTTATTTATAGCAGCTGTTTTTTTTTTTTTTTTGCCTTTAATGTGCACAGTGATAAATGCAAGATGCACCTTTTAAAAGGTATTCTTCCAAAGTAAATTAAAGTATGTTCTTTTTTTGTGGTACACAAGAACATGACAAACTGAATTCCCCCAGGACTGACAGCAGCCTGCCTGTGTTACTCTTCACCAGGCTTTTGACATTTTTTATTCCATTGGTACAGGAAGAGGGAGATTTTGGAAAGAAATGCTGCTTTCAATCTGGGCTAGGAGGTGGTACTCAGACAAAAAGGACAATGAAGAAGACAGATAGTAAACTAGATAAAATGGTGGAAAAAACAGAGAGACTGTCCTCTGAGTTAGCAAGATTATAATGTAGTGGCAGGGAAGTAAGAGGTGTCCTCTGTCGAGAAAATATATGCAGATCATGGAGAAAGAACAGTGGACTAGATCTTTGAGTTTTCTAGCCAGTATGAAGTAATGTAATACCTGAACAAGAGATTACAAGCTGCAAAAATAAACTGGTTAAATATAAGGCCAGATCACACAGTTATAATCTGTATTTTATCAGTCTATATATGGTGCAAGACAAAGATATCTGTAGATTTCTTGAGCTGCAGCATTAAATAACATCTGTAATAGCTACAGGATTAGACCCACACATGTGCTATGTAAAGTGGATTCTGAAGGCAGATGTAAATCATACACATCCAAGGTACTCCATCTGGAAATGCCATTCTTTCTACAGCAAGTCATGAACGCTAAATAAGTCAGCAGTGCTACTTCTGTCTGGGTAGTTAGAGAGAGAGTGGGTAAATATATTACATCTGAGTCATACTGAAGGAGAAAACAGCTTGGAGTGGAGCTAATGCCCCTCAAATGAATTTCTTGCTTGATATACCTAAGGTGTTCCAACTGCTTTGTTGAAAATGAGCCCCATGATCTCCATTCTGCAGAATGACAATGTCGTATAGAAAAGCTGTGCCTTATCTACAGAGATTTTAAGCAGGACATTAACCATTTACAGCTTTCATTTACAGTGAATTAAAAATACATTTTCTTCAAACTGTGCAGTGTGCTATAGCTCAGAGTCTGAAATGATGAGGGGCCAGTTGATGTAACTAGGTCAGCAGCCACAAACAGGTAATAGCTCAGACAGGGAAGGAGTCTCTGACATGAAAAGGTATGATACAGACCACTACCATTGTCTCTTAAAAAGAGGAGGAAGGTTGACAGCAGACAGGGTGGTTGTGGAGACAGTCTTGTGTGTACAGGAAAGCATAGCTGCTAGGATACATACATATGATTTTCAGTAGCCCAAGCAGTGATTGTTGACTTTAAAGCAAAAGGTTGGGTGGTGGTAGGGCTACAGGAAGCAAATAATAGAGCAGGGCTAGTTGGAATGGTGCGGGGTTATATTACAACAGGTAAATTACCATCACCTCCTATGGTGTCTGTCACCTTTACCCACGTTAGTTCAGTGCCTAGTCATAAGAGCCACTTTATAGATGATACACATCTCAGATGTTTGCCTGCAATCAACAAGGTGAGCCTTAGGTAAAATGTAACATTAGACAAATTATTCCATGCCTTCTATTGCACACTGGTTCCTTCACTTCCCCAGTACCCATACAGTTTCCCTTCCATCTTGGCCTTGCCCAATCCAGATTGATAACTTCTTTCTTGTATTTTTTTTCACACTTTGCCTTGTTAGCTTTTTCTTTCATCTGTTTAACACCACCTAACTACCCAAGAATTAAATGAATTACACCAGGGGGATTGCGGCCACACTATACTCAGAAGGTAAAGAGTTTTCAATTCTTTGTGGAGCCATGTTAGGGTTTTTTTTTTTTATAACAGCATTTTGATTCAAAAACAATCTGCATAAAACTCATGAGTAAGAAAAGAAATTCAGGCTTACTTTGTATTTCAATGAAAAATAAATTGCATTTTAAGCTTAATGTTAAACCTAACAAAATAGAAGTTTACAATAAATTGAGATGACAAATGTTTGTAAAGATATACAAATCCTATATGGAAAAAATGTCTACTGGACTGCTCTTCTAAAACAAGATAGTTAACATTTGTGTACTCCACTGATATTAGATTGGGATAAATTTAAAATCAAAATAACTATAGGTATACATTATACAGCTCAGGGTCTGGAGGAGGAAATCAGAGTATATGGATAAATCTGACAGAGACAGAAAACACATATGTTTTCTACAAAGAAGGAATTATAGCCAAAAATCTCAACAACAGAACCAAGCTCTGTGAGCTAACAAAGCTGCATGTTGTACCACGGAGCAATTGACCATTTACGTTCATGCACATCCTAGCCAGACCATTACAAATAGTCATTTATTGTGTACAGTGTTGATGTCTGTGATGGAACGTCAAGAAATGTAAACTGGCTACTTTTAGAGCTACTACAGTCCGTCTCACTACACACAATCATTTTCTTCACAGACAATGCCCAAATGCATGAATTACAGCATCTTATTCACTGTATACACCTCAGGCTTCTGACTGTATAAAATAACTACATTACCCCAGCCGCTTTGCATAAATGCACACTAGTTTTGTAAAGCCAAAATAATGACTGACAAACTTAAGTTGAGCAAATGAAAGCACTGTTATCTATTTGTATTTGCCAATGATCCCTACACCCAGCAATCAAAACCAAATATATTGACTGCATACACTTCAGATATGTAATTGTAATGCAATAAAGATAATAACAATTGACCACAATAATGTATTTTGGCCCAACTACCTCACATATAAACATGTCCCCACCTATTACAGAAAATGCTCTGGCTGTGTACACTACAGATGTTGGACTGGGATCAACTGAATTAATAAATATTTAAATAATAGCTGCTATTGTCAAAATCATACAGTGTGCAACCTATTGCAAACCCTTTTCAACTATACAGACCTGCATGTATGCATACAAACACAAACACACACACACACGCACTCACACACACACACACACACACACACACACACACACACACACACACACACACACACACACACACACGCACACACGCACACACACGCACACACACGCACACACACACACACACACACACACACACACACACACAAACATGCAACCATCAGTTACAGCCTCTTGCATGACTATGACTTTTGATATGGGAAGTTTGATTGTGATCAAATAAATAAATAAATACATAACTACCTGCCACACAAGAATACATGTTCTCAGTTTGCAGCTGTCAGATTAGTTAGATTAAGAATCAAGCAGAAAGCTAATAAATATAATGGAGGATAAACGACCAAAATCAGGGACCATTATTGTCCTTACCCAAGTAGAACAGTGTTAGAATGCTGATGATTTTTTTGAATACTATTAAGTCTGGTCTGAAACCAGAACATCTGTCTTTAGTTAGTCAATACAACCCTCACTGATTTACTAGGGAAATGCATGCATCATCAAAAACAGACTAAATATAAAGCAAAATCAGAGACATTTTGTGAAATCAAGGGCAACTTACATATATCACACACACACACACAACAACACCACGTTCAATTATAGCCAGTCTCATGACTACAACTGTACAATTCAGGACTTTGTTGTCATCAAATAAAAGAATAAATGCATAGATAATTATGACACAGTAATGTATTTTCTCATGTCACTGGTGACAGAATATATTGCTGTTCATGTCACTGGAGCACCCTTCCCACATACCTCTCAACCTCTTATATCAAGGATCAAGGTGAAGGCTTTAAAATAAAGGGGGGCAAAGGAACAAAATCAGAGACAGATATTACCATTAGACCCTTTGAAAGTTCAAGTGTAATCTGGATAAATGGATGGGTAACAACAAATTCACCCAGGGTTTAGAAGCCTTCACCATCATAGATAGGGGGAACATATACATGCTCATCTTTAGATTAGTAATACTTACAATATAAAGGTTACAAAGACAGCTGAGAACATCTATGCCCCCTCCACACATTCATATGTTACACAAACACATACATAAACACACATATACATAGATGTAATCATCATAAGTTACAGCCAGTTGTATATCACTGATTGTACGTTACAGATGTTTGTGAATGAGTGAATAAATATATAAATTAACTGCCATGCAGGGATGTGTCTTCTTGGTTTACTGCTTTCAGAATACAGATTACAACCCACTGTAACTCACTTTCCACATACCTCTTAACAGTGGCGGCTGGTGACTTCAAATCAAAGGGGGGCTGCAGGAGACAGCTGAATTGGTGTGGTCAATGGGAAGGGGTGTGGCCAACTAGAAAGGGGAGGAGCTGTGCTCAAAACCACAAAAACTGTAACTTTAATTAAATACGCTGCCCTGGGTGCCAATCCATCATTATGAGAGTCCAATCAAGACAAAATAAAGTGTAGAAGAAAAAAATATTTCAATGCATTGGCTGCATGACAGCTTACTTACTATCTAGATGGAAACAAAAAGGTTGTGAGGAATGAAAAAATAAATTACTTTTTAAATACATTACTGGAATGCCAGTCAAAATCAAGTATAAGAAAAACAAGCAGCACTCAACTCAAACCACTTCTCCTTGCATTTCAGTTCTAATTATAATTTATATTCAGCTTTATTAAAGTACCAAGTAAAATGCTGAAAGTAGCAATCTCTGTCATACCCCCACTTGTAAAATGTTTCTTATCCAAAAAAGACCTGCTGCCTTACAACACCTATCTACTTGTTTCATGGGGAAAACATGATCAAAGTAAAAATTAAAAGCAAACAAGAAACAAGCTCAAGATGCATTGCTTAAATGATCACTGCACAAGTTATGGACCACACATAATAGATTAGCATTCTGTTTAGTTTACAGGTAAAGCCTGCAAAGATAACTGCAAGTCTCCAACAAATGTAATGAGCTTCTTAAAATAATGTAATTCTGTCCTTTATTACAAATACTGTCATATGCATTTCAATACCAAAGGCTTATACGTCATCTAGTTATGTAAGTATTCTTTGCATGGCAACAACAGAAAGGCTTTCAATGTTAGCAATTCTTTAACAGTATGCTTATTAAAGCTTACTTGCTTCTTACAATCTCAGACAAGCTTACCTTATGGTCATTAAAGCATTGCTACTTAAACACAGAGCAACAGGCACTTTCTGAATAATAATAAGCATAAATCAACAGTATAAAAATATGACAGAAACCAGAACATTTTGCAAAATCAAGGACAGATGAAAAGCCACTCTAGTACTTGTGTCTACCTTGAATGTGGGGATACTCTGCACATTTACACTGCATAACTGCTCCTTGCCTCGCTTGGACACATCCAGAGTCACTACATGGGGGAGTGGGGTGCAACAAGTATGTTATAATTTGAAATGTCTCTGTCTGACTGTGATGGCCCTAATGCATTTGGCATACCTTTCAAACTCAGAGCAAGAAATCTGGGCAAAGCCATACATAGAAGTAGGACAAAGGCCTAAAAATAAGGACATTTTTTTTAAATATTGCTCTTATAAACTTAGAAAGATAATAGAATAGTAGGTCTTGCATTAGTATGAATTTTCTGAAGGGTATGAAATCTGAAACTCAAATGTCTGTCATTATTTTCTAATTTCAGTCTTTAATGATTTGCTACTTCTTCTTCTTCTTCTGGCTTTTCCCGGTTAGGGGTCACCACAGTGGATCACCTGTCTGCTCATGATTGGCAGTGGATTTTTACGGTGTTGAGTTGCCAGCCCGGTGCCCAACCTTCCACTAAAGGCACACACACACACATGCACTCACACCTAGGGCCAATTTAGAGTGTTCAATCCACCTACAGCATGTCTTTGTGATGTGGGAGAAAACTGGAGCACCAGGAGGAAACCCACATGATCACAGGGAGGACATGCAGACTCCACACAGAAGGCACCCCAGCCAAGGATCGAACTGGAGAACTTCTTGCTGAGAGGTGGCAATGCTAATCACTGTACCACCGTGGCCACCCTCTTTAATGATTTGCCACTAATTTACCAAAAAAAAACAAAATGTTATGATAAATGGACCAAAAATGTGATGGAAAAATATAAAATAGCCACACAATACAGCTGGGAACCTGTCAAAGAAGGGACACTTTTTTAATATTAATACTAACTTGAGCAGCTGACAAAATAAAATAATCTACATGCATTTCTGAAATAAAAGTAATCTATAACTCTGATTATTACAGTTATTTATTAATTGTAAACCCTCCACTTTTTCTTCCAAAATTGCCATTTTGCAGAGGGATTATTAGGAGAAGAGCAACATTTTGAGCCAAAATCGGGGACAGTTGAGAAGTCTGGATATGCCTAGTTCTATAAAGCAATTTATTTGCACGTACTTCTCAACCTGTTAATGCAGGAAATCTGGACAAGGCCAAATATATTGGGGGGGACATATAAACAGTACTAAAAATTGCTCTTGTATAAAATTAGACAGTTGATAGAATAACAGGTCTTGCTTTAGCATGCATTTTTCTGAAGGTTATGAAGTCTGAAACCCAGTGTCTGTCATTATTTAGTGACTTAATTCCTAAATGATTTGCCAGAAAACCACATATTTTATGAGGAACAAACCAAAAATAATAAGCAAAAATCTATTCATTCTGTGAAAATCTGGACAATTGAGAGGTATAGTTCAGCTGTGGCTGTCTTTGAGTTTGCTGCCCTTCTCCCTAACAATGGAGACTTCCCCCTGCAGCCATTCCAATGAACCATTACTTGGCTATTTCACCCCATTTACCATAAACAGTAATGTGCATACTGCTTTACTTCTATGATGATTTGGACTTAATTTGAAAGTTTTACTTTGCATTTTACAGCACACACGCTGCTAAACAAACAAAGCAATGCAGTCTCACAATGAAGCATTAAAACCTCTCTGCCCTAGAAACTCACATTAATTGAAGCAGCACTGAAACCCACATTCAAAGAAAATACATTTGGCTAGTGGCAGATAAAGATTAACTTTGGGCTATTTTGGGCTATTTTCAAATGATAGACCCCTTGCACAAAAAACATACATGTGTTATGTGATGCACCTTCCTGATTGCATTAAATTATATTCCTTGTACAATACAGTACAGTTGTTAGAGTGTGTTTCATATTTATTGTTTTGAACATTTTTCCAGTAAACAATGAAACAAAATGCATGCATCAATATTGGCAAAACTGACCAGTTGAGAACATTTCCATCATAAAAGTCTACTCAAACTTCTACAATCCACCACCATCAGTAAATATGTACAATCTCTGCAGAAGTAAAAGTCATCTAAATAATTCCACATTAAAAAGATCTGTAACTAATGAAGAGGTTGCTGCTACCAAACAACTTTATATTTCATTGTTTCATTTACAAATAAAGTGCATGTTGCCCTTGAGGAATAAATTGCCTATATTACATTAAATAATGATAAGCTAGTAATATTGCAATAGGGAATGGATGGCAAATAACGGACAGGTGCATAGTTACTAGCTATCTTTTCCAAAGGGAACATTCTCAAGATGGCAGCATCTACCCCATTTACAACACAGTACAATGTCAGCAATACATCTACATAATGTGGGAGTAGAACCCACAGCCTCCTGTATCAAAAGCAAGTATACTACCTGTTGTGCTATTAACAATGCATGCAGTCTTAGCATAAGCAGCACTAAACTTCTATTCCCCTGCAGCTCTTAGCTCCTTGTAAAATCTACTTGACACTCAGCTGTACTTCTCAACTTTGCAGCACAAGAAATCTCGAAAAAGCCAGAATGTATTGCGGAGGGACAAAACCCCAAAAACCAAGGACACATTTTAAACATTGCTTGTATAATCTTGGAAAGTTGCTAGAATAAAATGCGATATTATCATCATGCATTTCACTGCCAAGTCTTGAACCCACGACCCTGTGCAAAACCATCAGAGCAACATACCACTATGCCAAATCAGCTTCTTTGTGAAAGAAGGGAAGACTGAAGCTTAAATGGTTACCATTTAGTGAATTCAGTTCTCACCATAGCTGTCAACCTCTTAGCACAAAACACCTGGACAAAGCCAGTAATGGGGGAATACAGCCCTCAAACATATTTAGTGAATTCAGTTCTCACTATAGCTCGCAACCTTAGCACAAAAAACCTGGATGAAGCCAATAATGGGGGAATACAGTCCCAGAAATAGGGACACATTTCTAATAGTCATCTTATAAATTTAGAAAATTACTAGAACAAAAGGTTTTGTGTTACTATGTACTTTCTGAAGAATATGAAGTCTGGAATTCAAATGCCTGCCAATTTTATTTATTTAAAATTTGTTAACCAGAAAAGTCTGACTTGGAACAAAAGGCAATTTTCAGCAGAGGCCCAGGGAGAAATACTGCAGGCACATGTCTTTGTAACATGAGAGGACACCAGCGCAAACCCACACAAACACAGGGAGAATATGCAAACTCCACACAGAAGGCACCCCAGCCAAGAATCAAACCAGGGAACTTCTAGGTGTGATGTAACAATGCTGCCATTGCACCATCAACTATTTAAGGAGTTAACAACTCAGAAACCTCAGATTTTACGAGGAACAGAACAGAACAAAATATGAAGCACAAATCTGCAAAAGTTTAACAAATGGTGGTGTTTAAGTAATTCAGGCTCTTGTTACCTGCACCCAAGGTACAGGGTTCAAGCCTGAGGTATTCTCTAACCAACAGGTATCCTGAGTTCTCTATAGCCACATTCACTCCACAGCTTCTTCATCCTGAGTTTCCACACATTCACTCCACAGCTTCTTCATCCTGAGTCTCCACTCATTCACTCCACAGCTTCTTCATCCTTAGTCTCCACACACTCCATAGCTTTTTCATCCTGAGTCTCCACACACACACACACACACACACACACACACACACACACACACACACACACACACACACACACACACTCCACAGCTTCTTCATCCTGAGTCTCCACACACACTCACACACACTCACAGCCTCTTCATCCTGTCTCCACACACACTCTACAGCTTTTACATCCTGAGTCTCCACACACACACACACACACACACACACACACACACACACACACACACACACACACACACACACACACACACACACACACACACACATACACTCCACAGCTTCTTCATCCTGAGTCTCCACACACACACACACACACACACACACACACACACACACACACACACACACACACACACACACTCCACAGCTTCTTCATCCTGAGTCTCCACACACACTCCACAGCTTCTTCATCCTGAGTCTCCACACATACTCCACAGCTTCTTCATCCTGAGTTTCTACACACACTCCACAGCTTCTTCACCCTGAGTCTCCACACACACACACACACACACACACACACACACACACACACACACACACACACACACACACACTCCACAGCTTCTTCATCCTTTGTCTTCATATCCCGTACCTGCACATAGCTTTATCCTGCAATTACAGCTTCAGTAATGATAGAATCAATCTACAGCTTTCTTGTTCCTGCAGTAATGATAGAATCAATCCCACATAGCTTTCTCCTGCAATCATGGTAAACCCACAGCTTCAGTAATCCTGTGTTCATGCCAGAATGCACACTTTTGGTTTCTCGGCTTTCCTGGGAATGTTCTAAGACTGCTGACTCTGCAGTCCGATCCCCTTCCAGTCTGGGGAATCAGTAGTCTGTTTCCTTCTTCCTGATTCTGGACTGGTAAGGCAGCAGTTTGGATTCACTTTGTATGGAGCCTAATGGAGGATTTGTAGGACTGTACCATTGTGGTTAACAGCTGGGGAGGCTGCAGTCCTGCAGTCCGATATCACGACCTGCCACTGCCTCTTAACCTCAAGGAGAAATCTAAAAACTAATGGGTGATGAAGGACAAAAATCAGACACATGTACTGGCCTTATAAACTTAGAACTTTCTTGGAATAGCAGGCTTTGAATTATTATGATTTTTCCATTCCTCAATGATTAGTCAGAAAAAAAACTTTGCAAGGAACTGATCAAAATATGAGGCTAAATCAGAGACATTCTGGTAGATCAGTGACAGTTCAGAGCATGTGTGCCTCACACACACACACACACACACACACACACACACACACACACACACACACACACACACACACACACACACACACACACAAACACACACAGGTACACACACAAATGCACGTGCTTTTAATAAAATACTGACCTTCCTAGGTACTACATCACTAGCACAGGTAGGGCTAGTCAGAAAAAGTGCTCTCATGCTCATATTTCAGCAGTAATCCATTATTTATATTTCTTTGCTTTTAGTCTCAGGCTGCTTCAGTCTGAGACAGTCACCTTAGCAATTATAAGTGACATTTCATTCAGCAACCTATTGAGATGCTTTTTTGTTATGATTCTGAGAAGCCTGGAAGAACTGTAACAAGGTATGACTGCCTTGTTCCAAATGTGGAGCAGACATAGTGCTAGGCTGTTTTGATTTTGTTTCTTTTCATTGAACCTTGGAAGGTCTTCTTGGAATTCTGGCATGTGTGGAAGTCCTGTTAATAATGGTAATATGATAATACTAAAGCTACTGTTTTGTAATATAAGAAAAAAGGCAAATCAGAAATACATCTTTTCAATTTGCAGAGTTGCAGCCTAGCACTTAGTACCAGAAGCTGCCCCTGCCTTTGGGGATCAGCTATGGAGAACAGCAAGATGTAGGAGATCAGCAGTCACATACAGCACTCCACTGTTTCTGTTCATCAAACTATTAAATCAGAACCCTTTTAAATATTGCCAGTGTCTGCTTTTATAATATTCAGTGGTAGAGTGCTCCACAATGTACATTCTCTGCAAGGGAAAAGTGTTTTCTACAAAGGTGTTCTATATGATGGCAAAATCACCAGGGTATTATTCTTTCTTATAGCAAAGGTGTGTTATGTAAATTCAGCACCAAGAGCTGTAGTCAATTAATTACTGTTATGGCATCTTTAGCTGTAGTTTCCAAACTAATCTATAACCTGTAGAGTATAGTCATAGCTAATTATGTCTGTTCCTGTATTTGTGATGTTTAACTTTTAATATCTGTCCATGTTTTATGGACCCTTTCTAGTTTCTTTATCTATGATAAATTATATGTACAGATTGTAACACAATATTCTATGTCAGATCTAACAACATACTTCTACAAGGGCACCAAAACTCTTTTTCCCTTGCAAGATAAACATCTCACAACATTACCCGTGACAGTAAAAGATTTTCTAATCACTGTTGTTAAATGTGGATCAGATCTGAGATGAGTATCAAAGATACCACAAGGTCCCTTAAGAGACTATAATTATTTAAGGCATGCTTACAGTAAAGTTTGTTTTTTTCAAAGTGCAGAATTTTACATTTGTTTTCATTAAATGCTATTTCTCTCAGCAGTGACCACTCATATAGGTATCCACAAATTTTTATAACTCTGCCAGCTCTCTTTTATTTCTCACTAATATGCTAGTCATGTTGTTGCAAGCAAACTTGTTTACCCAGATGTTTTGATGTATGGGAAACTCAGATATAAATGCATTAAACAATAAGGTGCCAGTAATAAGCAATGGGAGTGGGACATCCACATGTATTTTTTCAGCACACAGAATAAGTTTTTCATTCTTCATACTTCAGCTTCTGCCACTTAATCAATTTGCCAACTGTCTTGTAATATGATTATTCATTTTCAAATATAGCATATTTTTATTATCTGCACATGAGGCATAGTGTCAAAAACCCATGCAAAATCCAGATAAACTGCATCTGCTATTAATTCATAATGCAATACATTCAAGATATTCCTATTAAAAAATAGTTAAACTGGTTAAACAAAAGTGACCATCTATAACTCCAGTAAATGGATCACTAACACTAGAGGTTTGGTGCTTGAAGGTTGATGGTTTTATTTCCACTCCAACTGAATGGATCGCTAACACCACAGTGCAAAGTTAGGTGGGTGCTGCACTCCTGAATGTGTTGTCCTTTAGATGAGATGTTAAACCAGGGACCTATCTACTTGAGCTGATGGTAATTAAGGTGGGCATAAAAAAAAATCTGTGACAGTTATCCAAAGCAGCAGGGGTTTATTTATGTTTTTTCCAGCTTTGTTTCATTGTTTATACATTCATTATATTTACACTTTATATCAAATTCAGCATACTTTGTATCCTCACCTCCTTCTACAATGACCATTTTTATAAATCACATATCAAGTCATCATATTTTCAACTGTTACATAACAATTCATCATATGCCCTTTTCCATAAACACCATCTAGCTATGAATAAGATTTATACCATTTTTAATTATGGTATAAGATTCCATACCATTTTTAATTTATCACTCCTAACCTTATATTTCCTCTACACCACTATGTCCATACCACTGTTTTCTATACTTTACAGTCATAAACATCATTAAATAATTTACAAAAACCTTCAGTTTTTTACAGTCTAAAAACAGTGTTGTGATGTCTCTTAAATGTTGTAGGTATTAAATATGCTTTCTTCTATCACTTTGTATTTTATGTTTCTTTTCAATGATAGTTTATACAACAATAAGAATCACACACAATGATCACCTTCAAAAAAGGATTTAAATCATCCCTGCCTTTTACTTGTTTCTTTCTTTTATTCACCCTACCTCAATTGTTTTCCCGGAGAACAATATAATAGTTCTCTTTCATTCTTTTTATATCATAATTTTTCACTCCATTTCTACAACATTTATATCATATTTCTATGTCTTTATTTTAATTTCATATTTCTTCTTTTCAAAACTTTTTGTTTCTCTTATTTCCTTACCCTCACCCATCCACATTTCTTTATATTTTTCAAATGACAGATTTCTCAGTATTGTATTTTTATAGATACTTTTTAACACACACACAAAAAAATTATTGATGCTAAAAAACATATCAGATTTATTACATTCCATACCCTTTTTATTTTGCATTATAATTTATTCGTATTTTGATTGAATTTAAGCTTGCACCCACCCAAAAAAAATTCTGCCCTACAATTCACTTTCCATGCAACTTGGAAACATCACACCACCTACATAGGCTAGCTTTGTTAAAATGTATGTGTTTAACATATATAGCCACTTTTTTACTGAATACTGAATGGTATCCTACTGGTGGATGAAAACTGAATGTTTGAGCATCAGTTGCCTAAGGTGCAAACCATCAGCAAGTGGAGTTCTTCCACAGGAAATCACCGTTGGTTAGTTTATATGCGCCGACAATGATTAGATGGGAATTTCCCCCTTGTTTGAGTTAATTTGACCATAGAGTTGGCATACACAAGGTGAGGGAGGTGATTTTTGGTAGTTTTTTTTCGGCAAATGCAGTTCAGGCATTTCATTCCTCAGTGCATTTGCTTTTATCAACTCATAGTGGAAGCACATCTGCAACACCCTCCACCAATCTGTTAACTTTAGTTTTTTTCTTTTACAACTTCTCTCTGTTCTATTATTGTTGGTTTCTTTCCAAACTTAATTCATAGAAAAAGAATATCACTTCTACTAATATAAATTCCTGACATCCTTATTACTTCTCCAAACTTTTGCTTTTTGACATATTTAACTGTATTCCTACTATACCCAGCATTTGTATTATTCTGAAAATTCTCTCTTTCATATTTCTGGACAAGAAAACAAAACCATCTGCATAAGTGAACATTAATGGCACCTTTATTCCTGCCTTATCTTCTCACCTATTACCTTTAACCCTGTTCTATGACTGCATAATCATATTCATTACCATCTCAAACAACCACATGCTCAATGGGCACCCCCAGCTTTAACGCTCTTCCCTGTCATATATTTTTTCTATTTATTCATTACCATCACAGACACACAAAAATGCTCATAAATTGTCTTCACTATTCTTCTTATTTTCTTCCTACATCATAGTCTTTTAAAATGTTTAATATTTCTCCATGATCCTTGTTGTAAAATAAGAATGGCTAGAATATGACAACCAACTACAATTGCAAACTCTTTAATCGGCTAAGTGCTTTGGCCTTGTCACTGCAAGGCTACAGAAGCTGGTTGATTTTTGGTTTTCTACCCGTTCTTTTTTCTTTCTTTCTTTCTTTCTTTCTTTCTTTCTTTCGTTTGGTTACTGTGCGGTTCAATGTTGTAAAATACCTAACCACATTGCAGAGGGTTACCTTTCCTTCTCATTCCTCCTTACTTATATACTCAACCACTTCTTTAACCAACATTAACATTTTGCTTTAATTCCATACACCCCTTTATCCAGCCCTTCTTTCATAAAATCCATCATTTTTTCTGAATATTCATTATAGTTTATAGTCAGTATTTCCCAAAGTAATTGTTTTCTATCTTTCTTTATTTTTTCTCTTCCACTTTTTTCCATGCACATGTTATAACCTCCTTACAAATTTATTCTTCTTTAGTTTCATCATCTATTCATTCAATCTCCATTTCCAGAAAAAAACATCCATTTCATTATCTGGCAATTCTTCAGAAAAATATGTACTGTAATCCATATGGACCTGGAATAGATTCCTGTTTTCCTTCCTTCCAGTATAGCATCCTCTTCTCTTTACTTCCCATACTCTCCTTACCTTCATTTTTTTAATACATTCAGTACATTTCTTTTAACTATATCAATAATTTCATTGTTTATATTTGTGTCCGTTTTTTATTCTTGACTACATTCATTACTTCTCTCATTATATGTGGACTTCTTACATAAAAATGGAGAATCTTCTTTTTTCTCCCTTTCAAATATTGTTTTCTCTAGATATCATTCCTATATTTTTTTCTTGGTTGTAGTTGTATAATTTCTTTCCTTCTTTAGTGGTTTAAATCTGCTGAAATTACTTTGGTAGTGCAATGATTCAGAGACCTCCACACATGTAGACCACCAGTTGCACAGATAGGGACAAAAGGTGCAGGAACCTCAGTCTATATTGACAACAAGCATAACTCTACCTTAGTTAAACTGGATGATTCCCTGGAATTTATCCATGGACAAATCCCCACAGACAAAGTTTCATAACATAATCTTGCAAGCTATGAGTCACTCTCAGTATCCTCACAACAAATACCTAATCTAATTAAAAACACTCACCATTAAACCAAATACCCTACTCATGAGAAACTTTAACTTCCCCTTTATAGACTGGGAAACATTCATTGCCTTATATTTGTAAATAATTTCTGGACTTTTGAACACAAATGCCCTTAACCAGATAGTGCATACAACCACCATAGGTTCAAACATATTGGAACTGGTACTCACCCCTTGCCCCAAGTATCATATCCTCACTGGTGAGGTCAGACCATAAAGCTGTCTCCTTTGAAATAAGAATCAACTTGGTAACCCCAGCAAACCCTATAACAGCTAGGAGCTAATCCAAAGGAAAACTACACCCTATTAAGCAATAGTTTATCAAAATCCAATGTCCTTCCTAACCCCAAGTTCACAACAATGTCTGCAGAATTGTTTTGTGCAACCTGTAAATGGCTGTATAGAAGCTGCTGTACCTATTAGAAGTAAGCCCAAAACAAACTTTAAAAACTAACCACAATGAGGGAATCCTAACCTTAATAGGGTATATAACAAAAGGAAAAAAGGCAGGGCTATAATCACGAAGAGCAACTTCCATACTGATAGAAGCTCTTTAATCTAAGTTGGAAATTGAGAGAACTGATGAAATCCAACAAGACAAACTACAAGTTTAAGATAGCCTCACAGGCTAAAGCCAACTATAAGACCTTCTACAGCTATCTCCAAAACATCAAAGGTAGCACACACCAGTATGCTGAATTGACAATCAGTAGTGCAACCTTCACCGAGTACAACAACAGGGGAAATGTGCTGGATGACAAATTCAGTTCAAACGTCACCCCGCAACTCCACCACGTCTCCCCCCATGAAATACCTAGTAGCATAATCCCTCCCGATTATTAACAGGAAGCAGCTTCTAGCAGCTCTTACTAAGGCCAAATACCCAGCCTGAATGGACCCCAACAATATCCCAGGTTGCCTCCTAAGTAGCTAAAAACAGGACCTATTGGGACTACTTGACTCACTTTTCAACCATAGCCTCATAACGGGTTTTGTACCATGAAAATGGAGGACTGCAACAGTTACCCCCACTTCACAAGAGTGGAGCATTAACTGACCCTGGAAACTATAAACTGCAGAACTATTAGTCTAACTAGGCTGATATGCAAAGCCATGGAAGGAATTATTGGCTTCCATGCTGGTAGTGTTCCTATTTGG
Source organism: Protopterus annectens (assembly GCF_019279795.1). NCBI lineage: Eukaryota > Metazoa > Chordata > Ceratodontiformes > Protopteridae > Protopterus > Protopterus annectens. The sequence goes on along the minus strand of NC_056728.1, from coordinate 1,658,496,513 downwards.
CATCTACGTTTTGTAGGTAAAGGCTAATGTCAAGGGCCCTTGGCTGACCAAATTCACAGATGACTGCAATTTAGGAGCTATCATAGATTCCCTACATGACACAGACACCTTACAAGAGAGTCTAACATTGACAGATGACTGACGCCAATGTCACAGACTAAAACTCAGTGCCAAGAAATGCATTATAGTGTCTTTTGGGAAAGCTGCCACCCAGGCTAATTACTCCAGCGATAAAACACTCCTAAGAGTTGACCCAGTAGTCAGGGATCTGAGAGCATATGTAGACAGTAATCTGACCTTTGACCAACGTGTGGCCAAGGTAGTAAGAAAATCATTCTATGTCATCCAACTTATAAGTAAAGACATGGCACCCAGGACCAAGGAAGTCATAGTGCCACTTTATATGGCCCTTATCAGACCCATCATTGAGTATAATGCCCTGTTCTGCATGGACCTCACCAGACACATGCAACAGTTGGAATGCCCACAAAGGTTCCTTACCAGGAGAATCCAGGGTACAAACACATTTTCCTATAAGGATCACATTAAAGGTTTATCTCTATACTCTGTCTCGTACAGATTACTGAGAAGAGAGCTATGCTTGGCATACAAGGCATTCTCAGATTTAGCTCTGATGGACCTTTTCCACATCCTCAAAATTCATGTCATCAGAACCACTAGATCCAAGGATTTACATTTTGTCTGTGATATAAATATGACATTTTGGTGAGGCAGCTATACGGCTCAGAGGATCCCCATGCTCTGGAACAGGCTCTCCCATCTATGTGAAGCATATTCCATCTCTAACACTATTTAAGTGTAAGGTTGACCAATGGATGAAAAACTAGAAAGTCACCCTAGGTCTGGCCCCCATGGTGAGACAGATATATGTCTTAGAGGATCCCCATGCTCAAGAACAGGCTTTAACCTATTTAAATGTAACCTTGTCCAATGGATGGGAAACTGGAAATTCCCCCTGGGTCTGACCACCAAGTCTCTGATAGACAAAGGCAGATGGTAATGCAGACATTAATGCCCAAACTAACACCCTCCCACATAATCTGTAAAAACTTCCTAAGTAATATACCATCTTCTAATAAATACCCACAATACATTGGTACACAATTGAATTGGATTGTACAGCTAAGCTTTGAAAGGGCCTGGGGGTGATTTGTCTAGTATAATTCTGAACCTGTTAACCTACAAGCCTATGACTCCCCTCTACTATTTTTTCACAAACATCATTTTACTTACATGTCACTTTTTTCTTCTTCAATTACTGCTTGTCCTGTTTTAAGTAGATTTTTAAACATTTCTTTGTACACTCTCTACCACTTCATCAAACATGGTCCTTTCCTTTTTAAGACATTCCACTGCCATCTGCATTCATTTTACATTGATAATTCGCTTGTTTGAATGCCCGATATGCATTTTTCTGGTTACCTTCATGATGATGATGATGATGATGATGACAATGACGAGGAAGATGCATTTTTTTGGTTACCATTATACTTCAATTTCTTTAAACAATGTTTGCAGTGCTTGAGTGTACTTTTAGGACTCAAGACATGCTAAAACACATTTCTGGAGATCAGAAGAACACCTACAGTAAGAAATCAACACGTTTCTCCATTTCCACTTGTTTAATATTATATCCAGGCTTTTGCTTTCATTTTTCTATCTCACAATGCACTATAGACATATAGGTTCATAGGTAGGTACTAGGCTATCGGCCCAAGGGCCTAAGTAAGCCTAGCCAACAAGGTTCCCTGGCTTATGCCACCCAAGAAAGTTATTTTCCTGTGCCCCTGTACACCTCAGAGAGAGAGAGAGAGAGAGAGAGAGAGATAGACACACACACACACACACACACACACACACACACACACACACACATGCATGCATGCATCTATTGTAATGCAGTCATATCTCTTAACATGTTCTGACTTTCCTCATGCCAACATTTTTGATGTGATTTTGTTGTCACATTTAGCATACAATATACAAAAGATGGATATTGCCTATTGCCTTCATGACACTGTTAAAGAAATTGTTATGAGCAGACTTAAATAATCACACCCTGCTAAAAAAAAAAACAAAAAAAAACAAAAAAAAAAAAAAAACCTTTGGGTGTCTGGCTCCAGCAGATGACATAACAGAGCAAAGGTTTTATTTGCACACCATACTACAATCTCAGATAACACTGTGACAAAATGGGCCAGCAGCTGCAGGAGATTAAGGGACAGCTTGACCCCAGTAATCAGTTCATACTCAATCATTGCAGAAATAAGCAGTATTTATTGGTTACCATAGCATCACAAAAAGTATTACCAATAATGCAACAATAGACAGCAATTACAGTATGCAGCATTTATATGTAATTGCACCACCTGAAAGTCTGTTTGCCTAGTATTTGTTTCTACCATTTGTATTGTACTAAACATTTAGTGCAAAAAGTAGAACAGTGGTATATACATTTTAAAATGATGCTAAGCCTGTCTGATAGCACAGTAACTACTTCCAGTACAAATACACATCTAGTTATTCTGTTGTTGTAAGTTTAAAATGTGGGGTAGTTACTTACTTCATCTCATGCCACACTTCAAACTTTCTATATCAAAATGTTTGATGAGTCAAGTGACCAAATTAAATAATGTGATAAACTAGAAATTTGAGGTGCAAAGCCTTATGCAAAATACATACATATATATATATATATATATATATATATATATATATATATATATATATATATATATCTATTGTTCTTCTTTTGGTTTTTCCCGGTTAGGGGTTGCCACAGCGGAACTCCAGTCCGCTAATGATTGGCAGTAGATTTTTACGGTGCCGAGGTGCCGGCCCAACTCCCAACCTGCAACAAAGGCATGCCCATTCACGCATGTCTTTTGAACACCACTCAACCACGGGGAGGACATGCAGACTCCACACAGAAGGCGCTCCAGCGAGAATTGAATGGGAGAACCTCTTGCTGTGAGGTGACAATGCTACTGCTGCACCACCACGGCTTACTATATATTGAAATACATGATGCACTATTTTATTTATTTATTGCATTTGTTACTGTGAAAGTCCATGTGGGCTGATGCCCCTATTCAGCAAAGACCCAGGGGAAAAAAGCTGAAGCAAGTTACACTGAATGCATTAATGAGTACAACTCAGTTATTCTGATAAAAGCATTGCACAGCATATCATTAGATGTTCAGATTACTTAGAATGGCAATCCAAATAGTAAAAAAAAAAAAAACACAGGTTTAACAGATAAAAAAACACAGGGTACTGTGAAAAAAATCAATAATATTCAGATTATAAGACAATTTTGTTACACAGAATGTTCAAAATAATATAGATTCCATTACAGAGGATATGATTCATAATGAAGGTCAGCAGAACTGTAGCATATAATCTTAACCAGGAATTTTACAAGAACTGAGCCACATATGCACAAAATTTTGTTTTAGTACAGTTTTGAATGAATTTTGGTTTTCAGTTTGTATTAGCGGGAGAAGAAAGGAGTTTCACTTCCTACTGACGCAGTAAGAGTTTAGACAGCTACCTGTTGTATTTTCAGAAAGTAAGATATTATAACTCGCAGTTTGTCCCCAGAATGAAGATTCATCTTAGTTATGTATGAGTGTGAATGAATGATTCAAAGCTTGAGCATCATTGTGGATTATTGAGTACTTTATGGATTATCCGTAAGTGTGTATAGGTAAGTATATGTGAGAGCTCTAGCCAGATACGTTCTTTGAGTGCTGAGCAGTGGTATGCCTTATGGGGCCGATTATTGGCAAATTTCACAATTTTCTTATAGCATTGCTGGAGTTTGTGGGTTTCTGTGGAGCCTAGGATGATCAGAACTGCAGAGGCATATTACAGAGTTGGGAAAAGATAGGCAGAGGTGATGCTTTTTCTGGCTGTCTCTGAGAAGAAAGGATTAGCTCAGCGGAGCCTTCCTAGTCCTTTGTGCCTTTTTTGTTAACTGCTTGCAGTATGTAATGGTCAGATTTCAGTTGGTTTTCTATAATAAGTCCTAGCAACTTGTTTTATGTTACCTGTTCAATTTGTGTACTGCCCTTAATGGTTATAGAGAATAGTGCTTTTTGGTTGATGTACATTTTCGGGGTGAATAAAATAACTTTTGTTTTCTTGCCATTGAAAAGGAGTTGGCAGTTTTCCAGCCAGGCTTCAATCAAAGAGTAAGATTGTTGCATAAGCTGTTGACAGAAAAGAGGTGTTTAGACGTACATGTAACTACAGCGTCATCAGTATACTGGACTATTATGCCATGTCTGGAAGAAGTAAGTTGAACAATAAGGGGCCTAGCACTGAAGCTTGAGGTACACCAAGGGATATAGCAAAGAAAGAGGAATAGTCATTGCCCCATTTAGTAGCCTGTAGCCTGATTGTCAAATAGCTGAGGAACCAAAGGAGGGTGGAATCGGTGAGGGCTAATGATGAAAGTCTAAGTATGAATTTGTTGTGAGTGACAGTATTATGGTTACTAGTGATTTTGGCCTTAGCCATTAACTCACTGACTCCAAAAATTTAGATCAATGACTGTCAGATATCCATGTGTCCAACTGAGCCTAGAACATGTCTATACTCTTGGAATCCCTGATTTCTGAGGAATGACATTCAAAATCATTGGCATGGTATGAGCAATAAACCAGTATTAATGGTGATTTCTTCATGTAAATTTTAAAATTCAACTTGGAATATTTATGACCAACAGAAATACAACTCAGTTCAAGATTTATCAAGGACAGTATTGAAGGCATTTGGTAAGTTTAGAAAGAAGTGGATACAAGGTTATTATAATTTCTATTCTGATTAACTGTACAGATGAAAATGAGTAAGGCTGTGGTGGTGCTTTGATGAGGTCAGAAGCTGGGTTAAGTTTGATAGTGGAGATTGTGTTGCAAAATTAATTTAAGAAGCTGGGATTGGATACGGTGTTTCATGATATTTGAAAGAAGTGACAGAACAGCAATGAGTTTGTAGGTAGCGAGTTTATTGGAGGGGTCACCCTTATGCCATGGCATGAAGGAAGATTTGTTCCACAGTTGTGGGACATAGTTTTCATTTATTGAGTGGCAGGATGTATACTAGGTATGCATCTGTGGCAACCAATGTGTTCTAGCAGGAGCTGTTCAGAGCTGTGCAGGGCTGTTAATTAGGGAGCCTACCATTTGAATAAAATGAGAGTTGACATCTGAGGCAATACTTTCATTTTACATTGGAATGACTGGAGTAAGTTGCATGATTTTGCCTGGTTTGAGTAGGTTATTAACTAATACACAGAAAGTTTTTGAGTTTGACTTATGTTGTCTTTGAGTTTTGTATAAAGAATGTTTTGTCTAGTCTCTTTTATTTATCTAAGTTCTTGCAACTTGGAGCATGTTTTACTTTTCAGGAAAACTTTTCAAAGCTTTGCCTTTTTCTTTCATTAGCAGTTTTGTATTTTTGGAAAGACAAAGAGAAGAGTTTTTCTTTTTTGTTCAGATTGGAGCTAGTCTTTGCATATGTTTATGAAGGTGTTATTGAATATAGAACCTACATAATGTAAAGGAACATTTTTGAGTATATTCCAGTAATAGTTCTGTAGGGTATTGATAAATGTTTCAGTAAGAAAACTGGTTAGGTTTCTAACCTCATTAAACTGGTTAGAGTTTTATTGTCTAAATATATAGGTGGGAAGGTGATCACTACAATTGATGTCAATAGGATGAATACTTTTCTCGTTATGATACAAATATCCGGTCATGGGTAGTTTCCTTTTAAGTATGATTGTTATATCTTGTAGTTGAATTAATTACTTAATAAAGCCATTCAGCTAAATGCTATTTATTGTATTGTCAGAGTTTAAGGTAATCAAGCCAATGTTAAAATCATCTAGGATTATCATTTCCTGAGTTATGCTGGGTGAATCCAGTATAGGATATCGTATCAAGTAGATATATTGCTTACTGGTGGGATTATGCATACCTCTTATTACTATTTTTGTGGAAATTGAGCTTGAGGGATGTAATTAGTAATTTAACATTATCAAATTAAGGTATTAAAGGCATACTGTGGGGTCGAATTCAATTATGTTTTTGTAAATTATTGCTACCTCTCCTGCTTTTTTGTTTCTGTATAGCCTGAGAATAATGAAACCTGGTGGTAGGATTTCTTCATTTGTATTTTTTGTGTCAAAGAGATCTCAGATACAAATAGGATATCTGGAGAGTGATGAAGAAGCCAGGCACACACAAGTTTGTCACAGATACTTCTTAGACTGGTATGAACTATCCTTAGGCCTATGGGGTATAATTTGGGGATAAAGTACTTAATGTCTGAGATTTAATAGCATGAATTGCACCAGGATTGGGGTCAAAATATAATGAGAAGAGTAGAGCCATTTATATGTATTTGTGATTTTACTGGAAAGTTTGACTGAATGGGGATTCAGCCCTATGTACTTTAGTTTAAAACAGTCTATAAAAGGTAGTTGGTAAAGATTTGGAGCAATGGACAAGTTGAAGAGTGCTGTTTTATATTAAAGGCTGGCTGAGGTAGTGGAAGGTAGTTCACAGTGATGGTATGTATTGCGATAAGTTGTGAGATGTGCTGATAAATAACGGAGGAAGAACGTTAGTTAGTATGTTGAGCATAATCAGAGTAGTTACATGAAAAGGAATGATTAGAAAATGATTTAATTATGTTTTTTGTCTGGTGCTTTTATCTAATAGTAGCCTTAAAAACATATTGAATAAAGAAAAGAGCTGCAAGCAAACTAGGACACTATGTAAAAATTACGTTCATTTTATAAGTCAGAACAGGTGTTGCTTCTTGTCTGATATGAGCACACATTTTGTACTAAAGTCATGTGGTGCACAAGCATATTCTGTGGTGTGATAGGGTGTACTTTTATCAGGAAGAAACCACACTTCTTCAGTTCCTTTTAATTTAACACATGTGACTTTCTTAGCTCACTTTAACAGTAATTCTATTTCACTCAGTATCCTCAAAGTCACCATTTCCCTACATCAAAAATAAATTATATTAGACCGGGTTTCATGCTTGCTTTATGCCTATATCTCCAAATAAGTGAAATAATTATGGTGTGTATTGGTGATGTTTTGCACACACACAATGTGATATTAAATATGTCTTGAACAGCAAACATAGAATACATATATATAGGTGTATGTGTGTGTGTGTGTGTGTGTGTGTGTGTGTGTGTATGTGTGTGTGTGTGTGTGTGTGTGTGTGTGTGTGTGTGTGTGTGTGTGTGTGTGTGTGTGTGTTAAATAAGAAATTACACCATTTCTAGTTGGCACATCAAGATTTTTCTTCATGCAGGATTTCCACATGAACGTGTGTGTGTATGTGTATGATTATATGCTTTTGTGCATATGTGTGTTTGTGTAACATTATCGACAAAGATCCAACATGCTGCAAGCCTTGTGACACCTAACGTAACAGACATGAGTAATTCAGTCATCAGTGTTATGACAGCTGGAAGGTGCAGAGACGTCTACTGTCTTCTCACTGTCGTCACAACAATGATTGGACATACCTGTAACTGACAGCTCATTTTTGGAACTCAGAGCTGGACATCAGGAGCAAGATTTACCTTGTTTTTAAGGTCAGAGCAGAGGAACCAGAAGTACAAAAAGTAAAGTAGTATGATTTATTTACTTATTCAAAAACAGCACAACAAGCTTTAGGGATGCACTTAAGTTAAAAGAAATGTAGATTAGACTATGATTATTTCATTGTAGAGAAAATTATATTATAAAAAAAATGTAACTTTTAGTTGGAACAGCTTGGAATCTGTCCATAGAGTCTCAACACATTCACTTTCCTGCTGAAACATTGGTGAATCATTTCTACTTTAACGTAATCAAATAAAGTAAAATTAGGTTCGCAGTGTCAAATAGCAGCAGATGCAGGACTAGCTAGTACTTAAAAGTCAAACGTGAAGGCTGAAACATCATTAAAGTGGTAGAAGAAGAGAAACATTTTAAAATTCATAGATAGATTGGCAGAATGAAGACAGTGGTCATTTAGGAAGTACAAGGCAAAACAGTTAACTCCTTTCTAAGGTAAGCTTGCTACCACCACTGGAAAGAAGAAATAAATAATGAGAAGCTAAACACTTTACAGCAGGCCAAAGAACTGTGCCCTCCCTTAATAAACGCAAATCAGCCGCCACTGCTGATAATGGGACAAATGCAGACAACAATTCATGTAAAATACTTTGCATTGACTTCACATACACACTATCCCCGGGATTCATGAACCTCACGCCAGGACGGTTTTAGCCTTGCACTGAATGTCCTCATTACAGATGGTGTAGCAGCGCCATATGAATATTTATGAGGGCGCGCCACCGCATCCTCGACATGCACAGGAAATGTGTGCGAGTGCAGGGCCATGTACAAGTGTTCTATGGAGGCGTAAACATGCCCCGACAGTTGCACAACCTACTATGCTTACTATTAGAGCCCGCCTCTAATAGTAAGCCAGTAATTCAGTCTCCGTGGATACCCAAATGTATGCTAAGCATACAAGAGTGTCCACGAACAGTGAAATAAAATAGAAGTAGTAAACACACAAACACATAATGGAATGTTGAGCCCTATCCCTAGAACTTTCGCAATTAGATTCCCCGTGTCCCTATTTTACATTTGTATTGCTGCAATATCGAAAGTGTAAGCAAAGCGCAGTGTGTTTGCACGTCGCTGCCCTCCGCCGAATTTGGCTTACACATCAAAATCTTTCAAATAAAGAAAAACATACAGAATCAACATAAACATCAATATTGTAGTGGTTAGAGCATCTGTCTAATAAACAGGCATTCACGGTTTGAGTCCAACTATAGCACATATCATTTTCCATGTGGAATGAATGTCGTTTTGCTGTAAAACTAACATAATAACATGTAAATGTGAACTTGAGTATTGCATGAGATGTTTAACTAAATTTCATTCAATCAAAGTGGTACTGTCATAATGAATAAGGCACTAGTAAGCAGGTGTAAGCACAAATAAGCAGCAGTAAACATATATAAGTACCAGTAAGCAAGTCTGAGTGTGCTTGCGTGGGTGTAAGCAGTGTCCAGCATAGGAAATGTATATAAGTATGTACATATATATATAATATATATCTATATCTATGAAGAATGAATGCCGTAACAATAAAGCATACAAAAGGAATGAGAAGGGAATCAACAGTAACTCC